>NW_024539590.1:0-234608 GCF_016647785.1 Suillus fuscotomentosus
GTTACTTTCATTGTTTCAGAGAATTCGTGGCCGTCGTATATGTATGAAGACTATGAAGCTGACTCGAAGAATCTAGAGCGCGGTCTCATGAAGTCGAAATTATTGGTTATGGTGAGCAACTCTATTTTTAAAATTCGATTTACAGCTCATTCCATAGCAGGCATTTAAGGCCATCTTTACTTCTCCCTCCTCCGCCAATGAAGTTGATGGCGAAGGTGATGGTGCCGATATAATTGAGAACAACCGACGTGCCCGGAGACGATCCGATCAAGCTAAAGTGAAAACGTGTGTGGCCGCTATCATAGGTATGAGAAAAGTGACCCCTCGCGCGATCGCGTACACAGCTTGTCAGGTAAGCATTGATACTTACTTCGAACTATCCAATTGAAATTTGGGGCAGGTCCGATTTGCCCTTTCCAACATCACGTCCTGGCGCATCATGGACGGCGACTTCGATTATCAAATTTTCTGGAATAACATAGTAGACTTCTTTGAGGACGCTCCGGGACCGGCTGCACGAGCCAGGGTGAACGAGTTACTTGAGTGGTGGACCAGGCAAGTCACCGACCATCAGCAGCGACTCATTCTGACGGCTAACTCACTGCAGAAAAGTTTTCGGGCGAAACCATCGGCAGGACTTAACGATGGAGGTTATTTCCCAAATGTCCGTCAATGCGCTCGCTGCTCAGAGACAGCATATGGAGGACGCCGCATTTGACTCCGACTAGTTGTCATTATTTGCCTACTACATGTATTTAATGATAGATATACCTCTGCTGCTAATGTATGAAATTTTATGGATTTGTTGTGATAGCGCAATGTGATTTTCTGATATGCTATGAAGCACGACATCATTTATTATCAAAATATCTGGTACCGTTCGTGAAGACCTCTCCGATCATTTTCAATATGCATGGTCAAAATGGCGAGTTCACAGAGCAGTTTGGCTATGTAGCAACGAGCAAAATAATTGTTCATCATTAAAACACGGAAACAAAAGGGGTGAAATCGTGACAATACTAATGATCGTGTAGCCGTCAGCTAGCAGCAATGTTTTACTTGAACACCAAACAATATGCATCCGGACTACTAGTGGCATGACCGAAACGAGTCTCTGGTTGTAACACAACGTCATGATTTGAATCCTCCAGCAGCTTAAACCTAATTGATAGTCATTCTGAGCTAGCAACAATATGCTACTCCAGGGCCAAACAAGACCCATCCGCATCACTACTGACATCACCGAAAGAAGTGTCTGGTTGTAACACAGTGTCATTATTTCAACCCTCGATCAACGTGAATCTAATTGATGGTCATTCTGAGCTGGCAATGATATACTGCTTGAATGCTGAACGATGTGTATCCGCACCATTAGTAACATCACCACGACGTATTCCATATTCACACAATTTAATATTCTATCTTTTATCTGTCAGTCTTGGTCCCTATTTAAACTCGTGAACCCGTGCCCACTCACTTGTTCTCAGAGCCATCCAAGTCAAAAAGGTTACGAAGCAAATGATACTAATAGGTTGGTGGACTTATACATCTCAACCTCATTTCTCACATTGGCGCAAGTGAAGACGACACGGTGTCTGCGCAATACCACGACTTGTGCGGAGCGTGTCGCAAGTGAATACAAGTGTCCCATGATGGGATACACACAAAATGTTGCTCGAATATCCCAAGCAATGTATAAATTCGCGCTTGCTTGCTTTTGGGCACCCGTCACGTATTTGAGGAGTGTACAAGTTCATCAGAAATTTTGGGCTAGGGAGGCCAGAAGGTTTAAATTATGAAGATGCCAATGATTGGGTGGGATTACAATTTAGCACAATCATTACGTGTATTTGTAGCTTTATACCAATTTTTAAATCATTTATAGATATCGTCACTACGGTCTTCTTGCAACACAGACTCATGCTTCGTGTGCTTGAGCAAGTTGCACTCATGTCATAGTCACTCTGAGCTAGCAAAATGGATTGTGCGACGACCAAATAATATACATCCGTACCACAGGGAACTTCACCAAAGTGTCTTTTGTTTTAGCACATTGAAACCTCCTTCCTTGACCCTCTCAGTCTCAGTCCGTATTTAACTTCATGAACCTGTGTGCATTAACTTTTTCGTCCATCCATCCGAGTGCAAAAGCTTGTGAAGTAAATAGTGCTACTGGGCTAGCGTACTTGCAAATCCGTCTTTCCTCGACAATGCCAAATATTCCCATGTGAAAGCGGTCAGCAGATTTACGAAGATTGTTGCGATGCTCTACAATATATTGCTTTAAATACCATTCTCATTTGTTCACCGGTTCGCTGATGATGCCATAGCATTATCGCCGGATGGCAAAATCGTGGCAAGCGGGAGTTGGGATGGCGCAGTGAGATTGTGGAACATCGACACGGGCACGGTTATCAAAAAGTGGACGGGGCATACAGAGTTGGTGCATCACACGTGCTGGAGTTCAGATGGAGGGCGAATATTGAGCGGATCCGAAGATGGAACATTCAGAGTATGGGATGTCGAGAGCGGAAGAACCATCATTGGACCAATGAAAGCAGGAAAATTGCACACGGTTTGCTACTCACCTGATGCTAAGGTGATTGCCACAGGCGGGGATGAGCTGAAAATCTGGAATGCCAACACAGGCGAATTGCTCAAAACACTCCAGGGTCGTTTTTCATGCCTAGAATGGACCCCAGATGGCAAAACGCTTTTCGCCGGAGGATCCAAATTCAACACAGCCACCTGGACTGTCATTGACGTGCGCGAACACTTCGTCTATATCATTTCAATACCTCCCAATGAGTGCATCTTCACAAGCACATCAAACTTCTGGGACAACACAATACAACTATGGAACTTTGAAACCAATCAACCCATCGGAATGCCACTTCACCATAAACACAGGGTGAACTCTGCGACCTTTTCTGCAGATGGAAAATTCCTCGTCACTAGCTGCCCCGACGGCCACATTTACACATGGGATGTTTCCGCTATCGTCAAAGAAGCTGGTCTTCTGTCAGACATTGTAGGCCTAAACACATTTCATTCTCAATGACACTGACGGCGGATTTGCTCCCTCAGGTTGATGCTACACCGCGACCAGCTCCAAAGATGAAAGATGCTCCTCGAATACCTCCAGGGTTCTTTGATGATGCACTGCGAGAAGATAATGTATGCGATATCCATCTATTATTCAATGCTGTGACCGATATGTTGTCAGCTGCGCATTCGTCTATCCCAATCCCATGAGCTACATGACCGCCCCGCTCCAGCACCACGTCAATGCACCCTCAATCCCTTTTCCTCATTCTGGCGCTCCAATTCACATGGGGCAACTGAGCGCGACACTCAATCCCTATCCCGACCTCTCAGCTGGACTCGAAACCTAGTATCTCGTATACGCAGACGAGATGGATCAGACATCCAGTTGCGAGAGGTCGAGGTCCCTTACACAGCGGGAAAGCCTGTGCGTTTTGTTTCCATCTTCTCCACTGACCAACCACTGACTCTTTTTCCCCCAGAGGAACCATCACGCGAGGAAGAAGCCAGCCGCCAGCTCGTCTCGACCTTCCAATACTCATATCACGCAGCAACACAGCGCGACAACAAAGAGTACACCATCATCGTCACAGCAACTACCACCCATTGCGACTGCCCCGACATCGTCCATTGTCTTTGGTATCGCTGAGGCAACGGGAACAACCTCACGTCCTCATATCACCGTTACTGGATGGCGTGCTCGTTTTGTTGGCTGGTTGTGTTGTATGCCTATTCAGAACACAAGCGGTCAACATTAATATTAGTGACGTAGTCCAGCTACTGCATTGGCTACCAGAACGACATCGCGACGCAATATCACTGTCGTACAGGCCGGATATCCCTCACGTGCGCTCTAGCCAATCTCTAGTGTTTCTGCTCGAATAGTTGTTGCTATCCGCTCGACGTCCCTCTCAACACTCAGTTGTGGCAGTACTCTAACAATGCCACATCCTACCCCTCCCGGCGGTGACCGTCCTGGATGAGCAACACATCGTGCTGCTCATGTGACTCAAATAAAAGGTGGATCCCCTGCTCCTCACAGGAAGTTGATCGTGATGTTAGCGGCCTCGTACAGCATTAACACTATTTCGCGAATTATACTACGGCAACCGACTCCGAGGAAGTATTTTACGGTCAGACACACCGTATCTCAATACATAAAGAACCAGAGTGCCACGAGGACAATGATTTTGGAAACATATGAAGGGAGCCTTGAAACCAGTCCATTTCCAGGTCGTTGCGTGAGAGATCCAGCAAGACGGATAACACGCACATGACCAACCACAAGAGCACTTGAGCAGGAGTCAAAATATGCTCACTGTAGCATTCGTTCAATTGCAAGAATGTCGCTAGCATCGACAAGGACTGAGTGCGAAATTCCTGGTAGACGTTGTGTATGATACATCATACACAACGCACTCAGGAATTCCGCACTAAGAATTGCCATGTCAAGAACGAAACATTATAGTAGGAAATACAGTACAATGATGAAGTGGGTCCCATTAGAGTAGCAAGTAATCACTAGAGTCTATGTCTCAACAGACAGAAATGGATCACAAAAAAATGATTCAGTGGAGGAGGTCTAAGGGAACGATATGAGACAATAGAAAATGTCAGCGAGGAGTAAGAAACGTGTCCAGCATCCGGGGAAGCTAGGATGGTGTTGGGTTTGTAGTATCGTCTGCGGCATTGTTAGAAACTGCTACATTGCATTTCAACAACCACCCAGACGGTAGTACAACCATAGAACTTAGCCACAGCACTCGGGCTATGTCGTCCGTCATATAGTGGTAGTTCTGAGTCGCCATTCGTTATTTGTGCCAGTGGTAGCGAGTGGCTGATATAATATCCAGATGTGATCCCTAATGCTCTTGCCACTCGCCCCTCGCGGGGGTTCAGGGTTCGAGGTCTCGGCCATTTCGAAGATGAGATGTATATGAAAGGAATTGATGAATGCATATACGCGAGAACCCTCCACTGAAAAGAGGAGCAAGATGGGGACGATGAGAGTAAAGACAAGACTCAGAGACACACGTACAAACGCCTTGTATGCGCCACTCGATTAGTAAGCCATTTCCTCACTCGCAGGCGCTCGAACTGCACTCTTGCTTGAATACATCGTTCGTGTGTCTGAACATCTGTCTCTTTCAGTGAACTTGGATATCTGAGTGGTAAGATGTCTTAACCACTCACTTGCGCCGTTCTCATATTTTTTGATAGGAGACCGTCGATGCCTAGCCCTAGTGCGCCTGATCCACCGCCACCGCCCGAGATGCCTCCCCCGCCTCCTGATGAACCTGGATCTCCTTATCCATCATGGCGCACACTTCGCAACACGAGTCGCTTTCGCAAGCCACGTCCCGACCAGCCACGGCCCCCTGAACCTCACCTGATTGTACCTGACGAAGGCAGTCCTGGTCTCTTCGGACCTCGCACGCCACGGCCCCCTGAACTTGGTCCTGCACCTACGGGGGAGCCTGTGCATTCCTGGGTTACCTGGCATCGTGAGTATTGAGTTTTCATTGCATCATTCAAGAAGGTGAATTGACGCCATGGATGCTAGCAAACCCTGCACTGGCGCCTACGCCGCCGCCGATTGAGCCTCGCCTGATTGTATCTGACAAAGGCAGTCCTGGTCTCTTCGGACCTCGCACGCCACGGCCCCCTGAACTTGGTCCTGCACCTACGGGGGAGCCTGTGCATTCCTGGGTTACCTGGCATCGCGAGTATTGAGTTTTCATTGCATCATTTAAGAAGGTGAATTGACGCCATGGATGCTAGCAAACCCTGCACTGGCGCCTACGCCGCCGCCGATTGAGCCTCGCCTGATTTTATCTGACGATGGCAGTCCTGGTCTCTTCGGACCTCGCACGCCACAGCCCCCTGAACTTGGTCCTGCACCGACGGGGGAGCTTGTGCATTCCTGGGTTACCTGGCATCGTGAGTATTGAGTTTTAATTGCATCATTTAAGAAGGTGGATTGACGCCATGGATGCTAGCAAACCCTGCACTGGCGCCTACGCCGCCGCTGATTGAGCCTCACCTGCTTGTATCTGACGATGGCAGTCCTGGTCTCTTCGGACCTCGCTCGCCACGGCCCCCTGAACTTGATCCTGCACCTATGGGGGAGCCTGTGCATTCCTGGGTTACCTGGCATCGTGAGTATTGAGTTTTCATTGCATCATTTAAGAAGGTGAATTGATGCCACGGATGCTAGCAAACCCTGCACGGGCGTCTACGCCGTCGTCGATTGAGTCCAACCTGATTGTGCCTGACGATGGCAGTCCTGGTCTTTTCGGACCTCGCTCGCCACGCAGCTACCGGTAAAGACTCATTGCCTCGTCACAAAACAGAGCCCAGGAGCCACATTCTATGCATCATATCTTATGACAGTCTTGATGACATCTAACGAGTATATTTTCCCCTACCTTTATCTTGCTCTTCATCTATCCTCCCCGTATCTACTACTGCACCTGCTTTGATTCTTGTGTCCGTGCTCTGCTCTTGGTTGTGCTGTATATTTTGTGATCTCATCGTATAGCTTCTCTGGAGCTGGACTCACGTTCTATCAAATTTGTAAATGGATGCACACTTTTCACTTTTCGAACTGCAAGTCATGAGGGTTTTGGCTGATGAATCGTGGCTATGCGAAGATGTAAGTATGAATGTGGTACTGGTGCTCAGTGAAAAATGCAAGTAATAAGTACTAGTTGTCCACGATTGACTGGCAATCATCGGGCGAACATGAGGTTTTAAAGCCCCTGCTGCTGAGGGTACTCCTGGTAATGAGGACGACGGTGCGACCACAGGGGGCGTCACTGGGCCGCTTCTCGGGCGATGGCGCCCTCTAGCACCAACTTCAACTTAGCTGCAAGTCCCTCTGTGAGAAGAGTCGGGCCATCAGGAGTGCAAAGGCGATAAGATGACATGGACTGGTACGTGTCGGGAAGAATCTTCCAAGGAGCTGATGAGTAATATTGAGCAGAACGCATCAAAGCTCACTTTGCTATCTTGCACTAATACAGAGGCGATGATATCATCTGGGTCGCCTATTCTGCCTAGCGCTGGAAGGTTGCGGCTGTCTAAGACAATGTTCGTGGTTCTAACCGAACGTAAGCAGAGTTGGAGCATCGCATACCGTGTATATGCATCCAGCCTTGTTGTAATTGCAGTGCAGCGTTGATCCAAATATCGTTCACATTTTCCTGTGACCCAGTTTGGATTGCCTCGTGCATGATTATGCGAAACTTGGCTATGCAAATTTCAGTCAGTTCAGTGGGTATGTGAATCAATAGGAACAAATAACATACGGTTCTCTACGAAATCATTTAACCTGGCGTCCGCGTCCGCTTCCCCTGCAGTCTCTGCGGGTAACCATCCCATGACAGAGGTCGGGCCGAGATGAGTCCGATATTACTGAATTTGAGGTTGAGTAGCGCGCGAAGAGAGCATGCGTGCGACTGGTTGGAGACGCAACTCGGGAAGCCGCGTGCGCTGAGGGGAGACGGACGGAAGTGAAAGGCTGAAGGACCTCCTACACAGCAGTGAGCTGAATAGTCGTATCATGCACATAGTGGGGCAGTGTCGTCGCGTTAATCGATGTCCGTAGCATGTTAGGCAGTGTCTGCTGAGCCGCGAGGATATAAGCACCAACTTGAAGTTCGCAAAGCCGATTTTGATATCCGCAACCGGACACGACGTTACTAATCAAGGAAGTTCCCGCTTGGACTTGGGGAAGTCCGAAGCGCTCATATCTAAATCCCATCCTAGGCTACCATGACGGACAAGATCTCGGATCTGCCAAGCGCATTCAAATTGGGCCACGACTCGGGTGGTTTTACTTCTAGCAGATCCCCAAGATATTCACGCTAAGTTGAACCTAGCAGGCCCGACACAAAACATGACGAAAGCGAAGTCACAGTGCCAGCCGTCTGAGTCACCCTCGAGAACAGGCTGGTCGACGTGCAGGAGCAGCGTATGCCAAACTCTTTTGCCATTACTGTCACGGCTCTGAGAAAACTGTAACTTGGGTGGATGGCCCCGGAAGGTGGGACTGTCGGGACAATATTTGCGATGCTTTCTTTGCGGTTTGTCGATGTCCGTCGTGTTCATACAACCTGTGGTACTGCCACCAAACCAAGTCCACCGAAATGAAGGCTCTGTACGAGCTGAAGGCAAAGAAAATCGAAGAATGTCTCGATAATGAAAACCCCGCCATCAGTCCACATTACACAATATGAGCCACTCGATCAAGTTGTCGATGGGGATATTTCCCGGGATCCTTCATCAGGCTCCCACCTGCATCTTAATCTTTAAGACTCGTCATTTTGCATCCCAGCCTTCCTTGCTCAATCTCCTGCTGTAACACGTCATTCAGTCACAAATGCCCACCAGTTTGGACAGTATCCTGACCTTGGATCCCGCGAGCACTTCAACATCCTCGCCTTCCAGTACAGAACCGCACCCTGTGCCATACTACGCGACCTGGGGCGATTTAGTGGACGACTACTACAGGATGACTCCTTTCTTGCCTGAGGACAGCTCGGACTTGCTCCTCCCTGCACTCCAAGAGTCTCGATTGTCGCATGCAGTTCGTATCCAGCTTCTACAAGACAGTCAGATCGCTCTAGATCTGCTGTTTGAGGACGTTGAAGACAGACAACCGCATGAACAAAGAGGTTTCCAAACCACCGTATTCGCCGCGGGGCTGCCTCGCGCCCCCGCCGGACTATGTCCCATTTTCGCCAGAGGGCTACATCAATGAACCCCTCACCTACTTCTTGCCGCAAGACCTGATGCCAGCCTACCACTGCCTCCCACACCCACCGAGCTACGCCTCAGTTCTACCACAGTAGCTTCGGGTTGTCGTGTTCCATGACTTCTGAACCTTATTCATCTCGTACACCCTAACCCCAAACACGTCATCCATCGGTCGTTCATGCACATCTACTAAGGATGGAGAAGTGGAATAAGCGTCGAGAAGCAGTTGAAGAATGGAAGGATGGTGTATGACGTAGATAAGATCTCAATATTTGTGTCGCGTGAATTATGTACATTATCCATTCCTTGAGGGTAAATAAGAGTGGTCCGAGTGACACATCGTATATACGGTACAGCATAAACTTGAATTGAGATTCGCCAATTATAACTAAGGAACGAAGACAAGGATGGATAAAGAGAGAAAAAGATGAAATCTTATGACGCTGACTGAAGGCTCAGAAGGTGCGATGATGAACTTAATGCAGAAACCAAGGAGCTACGATAGCAATGAACACAAGTAGAATGAAAACTAGACCAGACAGCGACGCAAGGGAGACATAAGGCAGTACGTCTTGAGGCAGAAGAGGGAGATTACAGCACGAGTAGGGTATCGGTGGCGAGCAGTGGGCATGGATGCGTGTCGATGGCTTAGGGTTCCAGCCCTGAAATTATCGCTGTAGATCGGCACGCCTATAAACTAGATCAGTGAATGTTCAAACGACAGCCAAAGCAGCGGGACGCACTCTCTGATGGTGTCATACAAGAACTTGTAGCTCCTAAGATTACCTTTCAGGCGACGAATGTCAAGGCTATACGTGTCTTTCAAACGATCTATGCGTGTCAATTCGATTGAGAAGCGAACTTCATCCCCTGCATCTTGGCTTGTATCACCATAAATTGCCTCACGAGTGCCCGTTTGTGAGTCGACTGGTGATGAAGCCGTGGCGCCAGTGTCATCGTCCATCGAAGCTTGGGATGGCGCCACGCCTGATACCTGGGAAGACTGCCTGCGCATAAGCAAGCCTTTGAGCATCCCTCCCGCAGACGATGAAGTCGATGGCACAGGCAATCCGCGCTTGTCAACCTGACCATCAAAATTAGAGCAATCCACAACATCGACCGGTTGAACTCACCCCATTCGATGCTGCAGACCCAACCATCGTGAACGCAGCCAACCCATTACCACTTCCAGTGAATCCCAAGCCAATAGCACTGCTCTTCTTCCTCTTCGCACGGATACAGCGGTACTTGTATTCGCTCTCCGCTTTGAGCTCGATGCCCATCCCCTCCAGTACCTGGCATACGTGTTTGATGACTTCGGGGGGAGGCCTGGTCGTGATAGTGGTCTGGTCGACAGCGCCATGATGGATACGCAAAACATCTTTTGGCGACGACGAAGACGAGAACATGCGGCCGGCTTTACTGAACGAGAAGGATGCATCCTGTGCAGGATGTGTCCTAGATAGATCCGCGTTTCTGATCTCCACTCTCGAGGTAGGACTGGGAGAAGGATACTCTGTTCTACGATAGGCAGACATTTCAGGGGAATCGTCTGGCACGTCCCTGCCAGCCTTGGCGGTACTCTTCCTCCGGAACCATTGCATGACGTTCCGTGCCTTCGTCGTTGAAGCTGCCATATCGCCAGTGGGTCCGTCCTGCACCTTGCCCAGGGTGGGGAACACAGCAGTTTGCTTTTGAGGTGAAGTAACAGCAGAAGGGGGAACGCTCTTCTCGTTGTCCTTAACCGGCGTGTCACCAGCAGGCGTCTTCTTTGAGAGTGATTTGATTGAGCGGCTGAAGGGCTCAACGATAACGGTGAGGGTGTTGCGCCGGTTCTTTTTGCTTGCCTCGGCATCAGTGATGCTGTTGGATCCCCCTGGGCTGAGGAGCGAAGACTTGGACTGAGAGGTTGGGACATCGCTGACGCTGTTCTGCGCTGAACCTCTCCTCTCCTCTACGATGGAGGATGCTCCAGCAGCAGAGCTCTCTGACGGCACACGGGATGTGGATCCATTGGCTGTAGCTTGCTCGCCATTTGTACCAAATATCTTGCCCAAACCGAACTTGTCGATGGAGAGACCTTTCCGATGGCGGCTAGAGGCCGAGCTCGTTGAATTGGTTCCGTTGCCTGTGTTGACAGACCGAAACGACTTGTCCTCCGTAGACATAGGGGGACTTGCTGGAGAAACTGAGACGGTGGGCGTCCGATTTTGCGCAGCGCGTAAGGTCGATGAAGACAATTGAGATGGTTGGTTTCGTGAGGAAGGTGTACTGGCTGCAGGAGGGGCAGGAAGCGGTCTTAGGTTTGTATTGAAGGAAGAGTCGCGACTGGACTTCTGCTTTGCAGGAGTACTGACGTTTGGGGTGGGAAGGATGCGATCTGAGGTACCCGTCTGTGAGCTGTCCTTCTTGGCGATAGACTGACTGAAATGTGGAGCAGGCTCCGGCATCGGAGCACTGTGGTCGGCATACTCGACCTGGATCGTATGTCTATCAATTGTGCCCTTCTTCTTTGCGGGATCTGGTTGGACAGAGGACGGAGGACCGTTACGAGAAGATAGGGCTCCTTGAGAGCTACCTTCTCTACTGCTCCTTCCAACCGATGGTGTGTCATCAGGCTTGGAGATGGTAACGGGGATATGAACAGCATGCGGAGATGGTGCGAAGGGATCATCATCATTGGACGATTGTACTGTCTTCGGCATAACGACGGCAGAAACTGCGCCTTTCCGGGAAGCGGGAACAGTATTGGCGGGAGAAGACGAGGAGTAAATGGACTGGTCTACTGAACTGTCATAGATCAGCTCCGGCTGGCCAGAAGGTTGGTCTCTGTATGAGTGGCTCCTTGGCGGTGATGCGGAGGTGACCGCGCTGTTTAGGATGCCTTCAACCCGTGCGCTCTGCGTCCGTGACACTTTGGCAGGATCTTTGGCTGCAGCGGCTGCCGCTGCCTGCCTCATTTGCCTTTGGTATGCCAGTCTCCTCTGCTGGTGCTGTTCCATTGCAACGTGCTCCAGGTCATCCACGGTCTTCTCAAAGAGATAGGAGTACGTTGATAGCCATGGATGTGCCATGATAGACCGCAGATCAGCACGCCGTGTGGGATCGGGGACCAGCATCATAGAGAGGAGATCTCTGGCTTCCGCGGAGACATAGTCGGGAAAAGAGAGGGGTGTGTTGACAATGTATTTATATAACAGATTAATGTTATCACCATCAGGGTTAGCAGGGTCATCGTCGAAAGGAAGATAACCCGCGAGCATGGCATACAATATGACACCACAGGACCAGATATCGACGGCAGAACCGACATAAAGCCCTTCTGATATCACTAACTCTGGAGCGGCATAACAAGGTGAACCACAGCTCGTCTGCATGAGGTCATCTGCACGATGCTCGAAGCGATTGGCGAATCCGAAGTCAGTGATAATGACATTACGGTGGCGATCGAGAAGCAAATTTTCAAGCTTGAGGTCGCGGTGAACGATCTTCTTTTGGTGGATGTACCAGACGCCCGAAATTAGCTGAGAGAAGAGCTTGGCAGCATCTTTCTCTTTTAGATACCGATGGGCCAGGATGTGATCAAAGAGCTCGCCGCCGGAGGCATACTCGAGAATTATGCCGATATATTTGTCCGTTTCGATTACGTCGTATAATCGAACGATATTGGGATGCTTGAGGGTCTATGAATGGACGGTTATCGGCATCATGGACTCGACTCTAGAACGTATGGAGTTCTTACCCGAAGAACCTCGATCTCACGCTCCACCTTGGACATCCGCACAGAAGTGTCTATGTTGCCTCGCCGTATAAGCTTGACAGCGACTTCTTCTCCCCATTGACTGTGTAGCCCCAGCTTCACTTTCCCAAACTCTCCTTCGCCAACAGTTTGAAGTAAAATATACGGCCCAAACTTGGGAATGGTACGCCTTGGGTGTGCTGCAGTGTATGCCACAGCAGCTGGGTGCGAGTAAACATCACGATAAGCAGGCTGATCTTCGGCTTGCTGCTGCAGTTGTTGCTGCGAAGAGACCACTTGGTGTGATGCTCTTTGTCTCCGTGACGTGGACTGTGACGTGGTTACAGGTGATGGCTGCACAGACACAGACACAGTACGCGAAGCGCCATGGTGTCGAGAAGGACCTGCATAAGAATTGTCTGGGATTTGAAGACTGTCCATACGAGCGAAGAGAAACTGGTGAAGCTCGCAGTCAGACTTTGTATATAGTTCGACCCGAAAGCTGGCCACTCTTTACAGATACATGTAAAAACAACACAGCCGCGTGGGGATTGCTGGACTGCCCGAACATAACTAAAAGAGACAAGGATGAGGACTCACAGCTTCTTCTTATACCCGCTTCTGATAGTATGTACCGCAGCTCAGATCTTTAGTTTTAGCCAGCAGTTACGAAGGATGACAGGATGGGTGATAGATGCAAAGAATGTTGATATTCGAAGGCTTGAAATGAGAAGACCACACGCGACGGCGTGGGAGATGATGGCACACCTGGCATTCCGTTGATCGTCAATTCACCATCCTAAGGCAAAAAACTGATTCGAACGAATTACTCACCGTCCGCTAGGATCCGGGGTATTCTGTTACTACCTTGCGCTTTATGAAAGCAACGGAAAGACGGACAACTGGCAAAGAACCGTAGCGCCGTTACAGCTTACTGCGAACAGACCCGCGGTTAGCGGTTGTTCAACTTTTCCAACACCGCACCGGGATCTCGGCATCTTGTCATGAGAGTAAGAACATCCTTAAATTTAATGATATGTATGAATTTCACTTTTTTGACTTCTTGTGGTGGCTACCCCTCCCCGTATGAAACTTCTCAAGAGCTTGTCAAACGCTCAATTCCACTTTAACACCGTCCGCAACTGCCACTTTCAGCTCCTCCTCATCTAATGCTGGTTGAACCCACTCCTTCAGGAACTTGTCCACCTGCTCTGGTGCCCGCCCGATAAAGGTTTGCGGATCCAGCAGTTGCTCTAATTCCTCGTGGATAGGACTGAAATATGGGTCGTTTCGCACACGTGCGATAAGATCATTCTCGAGACCGAGGTTCTTCACTTGGTGTGCTGCTTCGTGGGAGAGGACCTAGTATGATGAAAGTATCAGTATGGTGCCACAACAGTGATATGTATAGAGGTCATTTACTCTGATCTTCTCATGAGCTTCTTGCCTATCGCCCCCCTTCTTGACGATAGACATGATAATATTCTCAGTCGCCATGAACGGAAGTTCCTGGGCAATCCGGCGCGCGATAACCCTCGGGTACACCACGAGGCCCTCACAGACATTTTGTAGCGTCGATAGAACTATATCGGCCGTCAAGAATGCCTCAGGAAGAGTTATCCTTCGGTTTGCACTTGACATCGTCATGTCAGCATGCCCACAAATTCTTGGTTCATCGGAAATTACCTGTCATCGAGTGTCCGCTCAAACCACTGTACACTAGAAGTCATAAGTGCATTTTGATGGAGGACCATCAAGTGCCTCGAAAGACTGCACACACGCTCCGAGCGCATCGGGTTCCGCTTGTACGCCATTGCGGAGGACCCTATCTGCGTCGACTCGAAGGGCTCTTCCACTTCCTAATAGATAACCTTCAATAACGGTAAAATCGAATCAGTAGGCTATAAGATGACCTTGAGGTTCGCTAGCAACCGCAGATCTGTCGCGATCTTGTGCGCTGTAGCGCCGAGGGACGCGAGAGGGGCAAGGACGTCAATATCTATCTTCCTCGAATATGTCTGTGAGGTAACGGGATATGCGTAGTCGAACCCGCTGAGTTTTGTGACAAGTTTGTCCAGCTCTTCGACCTTGTCATGGTCGCCGTCAAACAAGGTCAAGAAGCTCGCTTGTGTCCCCGTGGTGCCTTTGACGCCACGGAATCCGATGTCGTTGCGTGCCCGTTTAATGTTCCTCAAATCCCATAGAAGCTCCTGCGCGTGTAATACGTGTTAGGTTACATCCAGAACTTTGATATATTAGACATTGCACCTGGATCCACAGAGTAGCACGTTTGCCCACAGTTGTAAGTTGTGCTGGTTGGAAATGCGTGAATCCAAGGGTAGGCAGTGCTCTATATTGTGCAGCAAAAGCCGAGAGTCGTGATATTACAACAGCAAGCGATTTAAGGAGGAATGTCAAGCCGGTGCGAATGAAAATCAAGTCCGCATTACTGCAATTGAGTGTCAGTCTAAGTCACAGCGGATATGAAATCCCGACTCTTACTCTGTCACATAGCACGACGTTGCACCGAGGCTGAAATGAGCGCACGTTCAGTAAAGGGCCGAAAAAGACAGTGACATGACGTGCTGAATGATACCTGCGGCAGCAGGTGCAACTTGTCCGAACGTATGAACATGCGCCATGACATCGTGGCGACGCTTCTTTTCCTCTTTCGCAGCAATATCGAATTGTTCTGCAGTAAGGTCCTGGCCACATTGAAAATGAGGTACGTAACATGTAATACCAATCTATTCACCCACCAAATTGCTTTTCATCTGTTCGAGTGCCTCATCCGGGATAGGAAGTCCGAGCTGCTTTTCAGCAATCGCAAGGTTGAGCCACAGCTCTCTCCATGTTGTGAATCGATGCTTGTCATAAAGTTAAGCAGGAGTTGCAATGGACGATGCGATCACATACTGCCGGGGAGAAGAGATGAGCCATTTCCTTGCTGGCATATCGACTATCACAGAGGTGAATCGAGACGGAAATTGACTTGGTGAAGAGTGAAATACCTAGAAAGAGGAGTCTGATACGTTTCGTACGCCTCCATAGCTTGAACAATAGCGTTTAACTTGGCGGTTAGATTTTTGTGATGATCAAGATCAAGATCTTTAAATATTTTAGACGCAGCCGCCACGTGGGATTGTTGATTTCAGCAATCTCCGGCGGAACTTATAAAAACGACAAAATGATAATAACGACTTGTACAAGCTTTACATACAATGTAAGTGGTTACGAGTCTTCCAGCCATGCAACAAGAGCAAAAGCAGCAGCAGCAGCGGTACCACCAACTAATAGAGTGCTGACTGCTCCCCATATGTAGCCTCCAACACCCTGCCCAGCACCCGTAACACGAGATTTCACGGCTCCGAATATCAACAGAACGATGCCTGTGACAATACAAGAGTATACGAGCGCTACATGCGCTTGTGGAACAAAGAAGTATGGAATGAGGGGAATGATTCCGCCAACCAAGTACCCCAAGCCAATTGTCAGCGCCGAAGAGTATACTCGACGAATCGAGATTTCCTCTAAAAATGAAACAATGAATATGAGCGGTATTGAAAAGTAAAACAATACACACCCATTCCCTCTCCAAATTTGAGTAAAAAGGGTGTCAAACCGACTTGGTCCTTCCATCTCAGCAACTGCGCTTCTTCATCTGACGGTGAACCGTTCGCACTGGCTTCAGGGTCAAATTCAGCATCTCTGAGACACTTGGTGACCGCCTGGCACGCCTGCTCGTCGACACCTACGGGGACAAGTACAGCACATACTTCCCTTTCCATTTCTCCAACGCAGCTCCGTTGCACCCGAGCCGATATGTGGCGTCGCATGTAATGGTAATGATCCCGCTCTGCCGAAGATGCTAAGAAGCCACCAATGCCCATAGAAATAGCACCAGCGATGAGTTCAGCTATTCCGCCAGCGACAACCAATCTTGAGGTGCCCAAAGATGAAAGACCTGCTGCTAGAGCAAAGGGGACTGTCAAGCCGTCTGAAAGTCCGATGACACTGCAAATTATCTCAATGTTCTGTCCGATATGATGAAACCGAGACAATTACTAGTACTTACATATCACGAATGACATCAGGATCGATAAGCGTGCGGTCATCGTCGTCTTTCAAGTCTTTGCAGCAGACGCCATCCAGGCGATCGTGCCTGTCACATCTCGCCGGCAGTGGTGGGGTAAGTGTTCCACTGGCGTCCAAAGGCCATACTGGTGGCTTGGTGTTCATGTTTCCTTCTCTACTTGGCAAGGAAACAGCAACTGTGCCATTTGGATGAGATTCTGAAGCCATTCTAAGAGATGAGATAGAGAGGCTGTTTTTTGCAAGATAATACAGCGAGACAAGAGTGGAGTGGACTTGGAGCCGAGTATTTGTGAGTGTCGAGCGCCCTGTTATGAGTCAGCCTCCGAGTTAGCTCGGTTCCATCAATTGATAACACAAAGGTACTTGATATAACGGGCCGAAATTTTCCAGGTCACGTGATTGTTGAAACGGGCGAAGCTTAGGCGCGTTTAAAGCATAGATGCTCATCTAGAGACGCGTTTCCTGCACGATTTTCGTGGCGGAAAATTCTGGGTACGTTGTTAGAACGTGTGGTATACTGTTCTGTGCAAGGGATAATGTTTAGAAGCAAAATTCGAGTTTTTGAGCTGCTGCAGAGGTAATGACGGCACAGTGGATTACAAAATCACGTCATTTTGTGCTTCTCCCTTAATTATAACCTGAGTTGGAGTCTGAGTGGATTTCGTACACCTCCAATTGGTCTTCGATGAATGCTGCCCATGTTAACTACTGTAAGCATAGACTGGGAACACATACAGTTTTGATACCTGAACGACGTCTCGAGATCTCAATATTCAACTGCGTTTGCCGCACTGGCTCGGTTTCCTGTCTGAACGAGTCATTGAGGCGCGGGGTATCCGTCTTGTGGCACGCCCGTCATAATGAGAGTTTGTGTTTCCGCGTTTCGTGTCTGGAACCTTATGTATAAAAGCTCAGCGTTCAGCCCAAGGTAGTGCACCCACAGTTTGCTCTCTCGAACAGCCCTTTGGTCTAGATGGTCACTTTCATGGCTATTGTCATCTCTCCCAGTGCCCACTATCATCTCCGTGCGGTAGGACTCGCTCTCTTCGGCGACTGAATCTGACATCGAGGTAAATATAGCTTCACAACATAGGCCAATCACATATTGATCTCGTTCTTTAGATAGATCATACCATACCCCATTGCCATGTCAGCCTCCATGCCTACTGGAAGTTTGCTGGGAAAGCGGTCGATGGATAGTGGCTCATGATAACAAACTTTCCGCTCGGCTAACCCGATCCACCGTATAGTCCTCCAGGCCTTCTTTATAACCGGTAATTCTGTGGGTATGGGTTTGCCTCTTTGGGAGTAGCAATCGCTGAAAACCTGTGTTCGAAACCCATTTCAGCTTACGCCCTTCGTCAGACTCGAAGCCCCCCGCCCCCTAGCCTCCTCACCACAAGGCTCCGCATCGATGGGTTGGCTATAAGGGTCGGCGTTGTCACCAATCCAAGCGAATGACGTTGTGAAACGCGTCTCTACTTACCATTTGACTGGGCAGCCTGCGGTAAGTATTTCGAGCCCGAACATATTAATGGGCGTACCGCGAGGCAATGCCACTGCTACATACTGGCAGTCTTCTATATCCGACCTGCTCGGAAACCATGAACTGTAATTTGACGGAGGGGCGTCTACGACGATGGCTTGTCTTTGATTTTACCATTGCGAGACTGCGGAGTTGACTTTCGTGTGCCCAGTGGCCCTAGTGTGAGTGAAAAGTTGGACACTTTCTACCAAACATCCATAAGTATTTCGGCAGAAGTGGATAGTTATGCCGAAGGCTAATCAAATAGCAGACTTGACAGGCATAGCCAGTGCCACGCTTGTGACTGTCATTGTTGAACTGAACACGTTTCAATTGTGCGCACAAGGTGCAGATATATTGCAACTTGCAAGACAATCACCGTTGCGAATTGTCTTGGATGCGGCGTGGGGACTATAGCACAATTGAAAGTGCTTCAAGCTTGGCCTTGGTGTTTGCAGAAACTTCAATTAAATCTCCGTCATCGATCACCGATCATATATAGAACGTAGTTTCCAGAAAAGTTGTTTAGAACACGGAATTCTTGGCACAACGGCAAGGGCACCACAGTTAAAGGCTAGCGTTTCCAACGCAGCAGCATCAACAACTGCCCTCCTGCCGCCATTGCTGTGTACCATGGGTACGTTTAGATTCTCCAAAAGCCATCACAACCTTGGATCTTGCTCATCATCCTTGCCACCACGGACAGGTTCCCTGCGTGACGGGCCTTCAGAAATGGCTCATTCCACTGCAAGTAGCAGCCGTGCGCCCAATGCTGTAGAGGAAACGTTCCCGCTTACCCAAAGATCATCCGCATCTGCCAATCGACCACGCATAAGTACTTCAGGCAGCAAACGTCAAAAGAAGTCCCTCAATTGGCTGGCCAAGTTTAAAAGAGCTGCAACCTTAATGGCGCAACCAGAAAAACGGATAGCCAAAGCCCCCACCGTGTGGAGAAGCATTCAAGCGATTGTTTTTGCTTCATGTGAAATGCTTTACTTGCACCCAATGCACTGCGTTGATATCGTCTTCTAGGGCTAAATGTCTTGTTGGTCTTTATCCCGATATCTGTATGTTTCTTTCTGTCTTAGCTTGGACCATCTAACACATGGTGTCCGAAAGTGGGCTATAAACTTTGCTCTTCCCGATCACGACACTCTAATATTCGTTTGTAAGTACACGATTTGACATTCACTGCAACCAACCTTACACATCGCTCCAGTTACATTTCTGGCTATCATACCGCTAGCCAAGGTAACATAGATTCATTTTCGCTATTGTTCAGGTTTGATGTACTCGCAGCTTCTCGCCTTCGCGACCGACGAGCTGTCACTACGAGTCGGTCAAACTCTAGCTGGTCTTCTCAACGCCACATTGGTTAGTGACTCATGTTTCGATCTTTTATCTCGCTGAAATTTGACGGCGTATAGGGAAATGCGTCAGTAAGTTTTTTTCTCGGTTGATCACTTTCTTACCTTGTTGTTTCCTTTCACGCACAGCGTCGAACTCATCGTATCAGTACGTCGTACTAGCCTGCAGCAGCTTGTGCAATGATCAATTGACCCATTTTAGATCATCGCGCTCGCGAAGTGTCAGCTTACAATCGTTCAGTCGTCCTGTATGTGTCCCACATCTTTACTCTGTTGCAGCTTCCCTTGACCTGACATGTGTTATTTTCCTATAGTGGTTGGTTCTATCCTGAGCAATCTATGTAAGTGTTTAGACTTACTGTGACGAAATCAATTGATGTATACCGCAGTGCTGGTACTGGGCATGTGTTTCTTTGCCGGTGGTCTCCGCTTCTCGGAACAGGGATTTGGTCAAAGTACGCAGTTGCTTGTTTCAAGTTGATCCAGACTGTTAATGCTCGCGTCTATGGCTTAGGTGCTGTGCAACTTAATTCGTCATTACTGACCATCAGCGTGATTGCTGTTCTGTTACCTGGGGCTTTTCACATGGCTCTTCAGGGTCAACCAGAATATGACGAATTGTCGACCGATTACAACATATTGAAAACTAGCCATGGCGTACGTGGATTATTTGTTTGTAATGTTTGGTCTTATGTTCTTCGTATAGGTTGCAATCATTCTCCTATTCAGTAGGTCAACAAAATGTTTTTCTTAGCAATTGACTAAACCTATTCCAATCATCCAGTCTACGCCTCATATCTGGTTTTCCAGTTATTTTCGCACAAGGGCCTCTACGATGATGACAGCGGAGATATGCAACAAACCAAGGCGTACGCAGGCCACAACCCATTCCGGTTGCACAGGACACGTAGGAATATCACGGACGGCGAAACAGTGCATTCCCCAAGTTCGACGCATGACAGAGAGGCAGCCACAACGTTGTCCCCCCCCGCAGATGCCAACCCTGATGTAGAACCTGGGACAAATTCCATAGCATCAGTGGAGACTGAGGCTCTCAAGCAACCATTGATGAACCTTGCTGTGTGCATTTGGCTTTTGGTTGTCGTAACTGTGGTACGTGCTTACCGTGACAGTCACACAAAGTTCTCAATTCTTTCGCTTTAGTTGGTTGCTGTTACTGCAGAGTTCCTCGTCGACTCAATCGATGGCATGACTTCATCCGGGTTGATCAACAAGGAGTTCGTTGGTATTATTTTGCTCCCGATCGTCGGCAATGCAGCGGAGCACGTTACTGCAGTTACGGTATCCGTCAAGGATAAACTGACTTTGAGCTTGGGCGTTGCTGTGGGTTCGAGTATTGTGAGTTCGCCCCTACAGACATGGCTTCTATGGTGACTCACCGTTTTCAGCAAATTGCGCTCTTTGTGATTCCGTGCGTTGTGCCTTTGTCCGTTTTTACATAGTATTTACTCAGATGGTTTCAGATTCATCGTGACACTTGGTTGGATTATGAATAAGCCACTGACACTTCTCTTTGACCCGCTGGAATCCATTGTCTTGTTTCTTTCCGGTGCGTGAATGGATCGATGCTGGGGAACGTACTAACCGGCAGGGGAAAATAGTACTCACTGTTAATTATGTCGTGCAGGATGGGAAGTCAAACTGGTTGGAAGGAATGATCCTCATGTGTAAGTTTCTGTGGTATTTTTGGGTGCGCTCCGTACTCAATGCACTCTCTAGGCTTGTACATGATCTTGAGTGTAACGTTCTGGTATTATCCTGGTAAGTTCCTCGTCGATGTGACTGAAGGCTGCCCCACATTAAATGCTATTTTTACTAGGTACCCAAGGAATCTTCCCAAATTGTTAGACCAAACCAGCATCTTCGACGGATTGAGGACTGCCATGGGCTTAGTAGTAAGCTTCGACCTGGGCCACTTTCCTATCGATCATATTCGGTACCACACACCTTCGGCACACTAGTCACCCGCCCCTTCTGTCCAGTACCAACTATCATTATCGTCGTGATCTTTTCTTTCTTATATCTATGGATGATTCGTAGTAGGAACCCATCCCTGTCCTCATTCTTACCGTTGCGCTGGTCGTCTTATCAGAGAAACAGAGGGTTCCACTTTATTCCTACTTGCTTTTTTAAACATTAAACATAATTTACATATTAACCTGGAGTGCATTATATTGTCAGTGGCGGGACACGTTAACTCTTCAGCACGTCAACTTGTGAGTAATATGGAGCGAGACGCTGCACGCAGCCTAGCTTCAATTACAGCAGTTTCTGATATTTCGAAAAACAGATGAACTTTGACTCCATTCTGTTGATTGTGACAGAACTTACTACCAGTGTAACTGAGTAGCCGTTTGACACAGAAGGCTTCTGCTCAATAGATATTGTCCTCGGTCACTTTTTATCACGTTGGTCACGTGCAGGAATTTGGGAACAGGCGCGTCAGGGGCGCTACGATAATGGGTATTCGAGATAAAGATGGATATCTGCCAGGGCACTTGTGTCATATGCACTGTCAAAGGACCCCTGGCAATCTGTGCGAAAAGATTGCCCTGAAGGCAGATACATTCTTGCCACATCTTGCGTGCTGAGCGCAAGGTACTATCATCATTTGTCAGTACTTCAGTACTTGATGCAGCCTATCGCAATATCAACCGCTGCACGAGGCAATTTTGCGCCGATGGCCGCTGAGCTTGATACTGCGTACCGTACTAGTAAGCTTCTTCTGCCCGCGACAATCTTGCGTAGTGCCGCTGATACTGCACACCGTTGCATTATGGGGTCAATACTGATACGTAAGTAATATGCAACTTGGTCCACCTAACTTACATATCAGTATTGATCCCGTTTATGTAATGGCAATGAGTTGTTCCAATAAGCGTTGACCAAACAGTTGAACAAGCTTGTCGAACGTACGTTCAACGTGTTCCTGACTGTTACTCTAGAATTCGACAGGTTTACTCACCACTGTCGACCACAATGACCACTACCACTTCAGAAAGTGCACGGGATAGCCCGTCCAAAAGTTTCTCTGGAGAGAATGGTGATTCAATTAATCAATGCACCTGATTTATCAGATGCCTGCGTACACACCTCCCTTGGGGCGATTGTACCACTGCGCTCGTCTTAGCGTTGTGTCTCTCCTCCATACCCCAGATTCCTGCTTTCACTCGTCCACTTGCTAGCGCTATTAAATCGCCCTTCTGCAGTTTCTTGACCTTGCACGAGGCCGAAGCTCTAGATAGTCAAGGGAAAAAAACAGACGACCTGGTTATATTTGGCCGGATATCGCGCAACTTCTCATTTCTGCCACTTGGATATTCACCGGGCTGGTGTCGTGTAGATCAATTTTCAGTGAAGCTGGTAGTGCAACAGCCGTGTCACGTCCATGACAGGCACAGCCGACAGAAATGAGACAACGGACGCAGAGTCACAGAATGAAACTGACAGTACACAAATAGCGTGAGTGGAACAACCGAATTGCAGAGTGGAGAGCTGCGAAGAGACGGATTCAGAGACGGTTCAAATCAGTAATTCATGTGGGAGAACTCACATATCATGAACTATACCCCTGACCCCAGTGACGGCGGGTTGTCGTTGATTGAACACGCTCGTCACTCCTGTAAGTTCTGCCGAAAATTCTGCCATCAGGTGGCGGTGAATTTGTAAAGGTCGGATGTTCTGCCCTGGCCCAAGACCGCGTGATGGAATTCAACTGTTACACTCCATGATACAAGGATACAGATCCAAATTTGCATCAATGGACGTGACAATATTCATTGAGAAAGTGACAGAGTTGCAGAATGAAGACAATGAAATCACGTTACATAAGAAAAGTCCGGAGGTGATTTGCAATTGGGCGTAGCCAACAGTAAATAAGTGTCAACAACTATTGAACACTCGGGACTAGGCACTTGGCACCATCACCAACGAAATACAAACACATTGGAGCTTCGGGAGAAAGCAGCTGGCAGAATACAAACACGCCTGCCATGTGGTGATTTGAAAGTGTACAATAATATTTACATTCACATAAGTATCTCCATTGATTTTGTGGTAATATAATCGTAATATAAACAATAAGGCGGCTGTAATGAAAATGGAAAAGGGGGGTGAAAAAAAGTAGAGATGAAGAGGATTAATGTTATTGCCTTGCGCGGTTCTAGTAGCGTGGGAGCTCGGAAGTGGTACTCTTAAGCGAGTGAGTGTTGGATGGGGGAAGAGGAACCCGGAAGAGCATTGATTGATAGTTACTAATTATGTCAATATTATTCCTTGTCTTCGAGTAAGTATAGGGTCATCGGGGCATGCCATGGAATAACTTGATATCGCCGTGGGTGTCTAAAACTGGAGAGGGAGCTGTGATGTCTGTGACCATGATTACGGTACCAGGAATGTCCAACCAAGTGCATGCCAAGAATGAGAATGATGTCAATTTCTGAACGATACCTCATTATCTCTGCACAGCAATTGCAGGGTCACCGGCCTACTAATGCCATTGACGAGCAGGTGCTACATAAGATGGAGCAACGAGTGAGCAAGAGAAAAATGAGATGAGATATTGACCAAGTACATATTGGAAGCATCGACGAGAACGAACATCAACTTTTCAACTTTGTCACTGTACTGACAGGGTCACCGCAGGCTCAAATGATGAAGCGATGGGTGAGGGATTGGAATAAAAGAGTGGGGATTCAAGCGAGCATCCTGTAGTTGCAATTTGCAAGGAAGAAAAAAGTTGTCGGTGCCTGCAGGCAGGTTATGATTCAATGCTCACCATCAGGTGAATATGCTCCCACAGGTTCTGCCTAAATTTCTGCCATCTGACGGCAATAACAATTCTGCCAAATCGATCAGAATCGTCCCTGTCCTATACATATAGGCAGGATATAAAAGCTGGGTCACTGTCTTACAGTGTTTCCCCATCGTCACAGATATCATTCGAGAACCTCAGAAGAAGATTCCATATCACTTCACACAGAAAATGTGTTTCTCCCTCCTCGCCGTTGTTGTCACTTTGATAGCATCTATGGAGTCTGTCAGTGCAAGTCTTTGCAGCCATGAGGGCCAAGGTTGCATATCAGATGGGGATTGCTGCAGTTATGATTGTCACATGAGTATGACCAGGTTGCTGTCACATTGGGGTGAACGATATTTAAAAGAGGTTTATATGTTGTACAAAATGTGAAGACAATATTTAATATTTAAACTGACATAAAGATGGGTGCACGACTTCAAATTTTGGTGGTGTTTTGTGTGTCATCCAAAATATCAAATATTCACAACCATATTCCCACAGACAATATGTCAACAAATATAATAAATATAATCAGATTTTCCATGTCTGCTTCAATTTAAAGTTTGATTCTTACATAAAACTTTGGAGAAAACTTGAAGTTTTGCCAAAGCTTGACATTTAAATCGAGTTTTAATGTCATGTCATCTCACATCGGGGTGAACGATATTTAAAAGAGGTTTATATGTTGTACAAAATGTGAAGACAATATTTAATATTTAAACTGACATAAAGATGGGTGCACGACTTCAAATTTTGGTGGTGTTTTGTGTGTAATCCAAAATATCAAATATTCACAACCATATTCCCACAGACAATATGTCAACAAACATAAGAAATATAGTCAGATTTTTCATGTCTGCTTCAACTTAAAGTTCAATTTCCATGTAAAACTTTGGAGAAAACTTGAAGTTTTACAGATGACATGACATTAAAACTCGATTTAAATGTCAAACTTTGGCAAAACTTCAAGTTTTCTCCAAAGTTTTATGTAAGAATCAAACTTTAAATTGAAGCAGACATGGAAAATCTGATTATATTTATTATATTTGTTGACATATTGTCTGTGGGAATATGGTTGTGAATATTTGATATTTTGGATGACACACAAAACACCACCAAAATTTGAAGTCGTGCACCCATCTTTATGTCAGTTTAAATATTAAATATTGTCTTCACATTTTGTACAACATATAAACCTCTTTTAAATATCGTTCACCCCAATTACCGTTGCCCAGACGTATCAGGTTGTTTTTGCAATTTTCAATTTTAGTGTGAGATACTTTTACGCCGTTTTACCGTCACGTGACGTCCGGGTTCGGCCGGATTTCTGGAACCCTTCTGCTTTTGGGGGCAGGCAAGTCTTTGTGTGTCGCTTTGCATTCTTTCTAACCAAATATTAGTTTGTTATTCTAGATCTACTATTAAGTCATCTGTCGTTCCAAGGATGCAGGTCAATAATAGTGAAGACAAGAACTTTGAGGATAGATATTATACATGCCATTCAACAAATCCTAGCGGGTGAAACCAAGATAAAGACTGTCATAAGTCTTTCCTGCTGTACTGTACTGCAAACAGGCCTTCTACAGCATGTTTTTCAGCTCCCAAGGATGATCATAAAGTGAGACAGACAGCGTGAGAGTAGAGATAGGCATTTAAGTGTGTCAGCTCTTGGGCCAGGTGAAATTGATGCGTGTATGGTCATGACAGGCCTGTGACACTGTAATAAATTCTAAACAACTTTGAATTTTAGTTAATGATCAACATACTAGTATGAGTGTCTGCCTACGTGCGTACAGGCTCTATAGTGCTGTATTCACTTCTCACCAAATTTGTGGTGCTTGTCCTCTGTCCACACTACTAGTATGCATCTTTCCTGTATTGTTGTATCACCTCTAATCCGTTCATCTATGTTGGTTTTCAGATGGAGTGTCAAGTGTTGTCCCACCTCATCAAGCCTCGACCTCCCTGTCAAGTTCGATCCATTCTCTATACTCTGCGCCACCACGTCAAGCCCCAACCATGGCATGTCAGAAGCCTCATTTAGGCTGGGTCAAGCACCACTCACACCATGACAAGTCTGGAGATCAGAGTTGATGCGCAGATAGAATCTAACAGGTAAGATTAGTCTCAGTCTCTGGAAACAGAAACTGAGACACTCGTCTGCATGGGCACTAGACTTTATACTGTAAGTAGTATTTTCTTATTGAATATATTAGAATGAAACATTGTTACCCTGCCGGTTTGCTGTTGAAACGGACTGAGATGTTGCTACAAAAACATTGAGTGTTTTAAGTGCGGGTAGAGTAGTAAAGAAAATTGTAAGTAAATATTGCTGAGCACGATCCGACGTCAAATGTTGCTCGTTCATTGCTCTTTCGGGATGCGCTTGTACCAGTCTACTCCCTCATCGTTCCTATCTCGGATCCATTGGCCAAAGTCTCTTCAGATCGCTTGGAGTTCAACATGTTTCTGGAGGAGTACCCTGAAGCAAACTGTGGGGCCAAGCCACTCTTCAATGCAATCCAGTGCCGGCACAAGGCACACAGAGAAATCACTGCCAGATGAGCGAGCAAGAATGGCTGGCCAGAGGTCCGAGCATCCGCCTCACGCTGACAATCACAACCTGCATTCAGTCTTCCTGACTCAGAGTTGATAGAGGAAGCCTCGTCCATCCATGCACGCACACACTGATCCATAGCACAACCATTCAAGACTCATGGACATTTCACCACCCCCACACATGCATGCACACAAACTAGCTTCGAAGTTCTGTCTCTTAGTACTAGCACTGTCCTCCTCATAGATTTGTTTTTTTGTCGTGGATTCACACACAGCTGGCAGGACTCGACAAAATAATTTGATTTGTTTGGCAAATCGTTCGTCGAAAGGAACTCGAAACGTAGATTGCATTGGCCGGCAATGAGAAAGAATGCAAAGCGGCACGCAAAGACTTGCCTGCCCCCAAAAGCAGAAGGGTTCCAGAAATCCGGCCGAACCCGGACGTCACGTGACGGTAAAACGGCGTAAAAGTATCTCACACTAAAATTGAAAATTCCAAAAACAACCTGATACGTCTGGGCAACGGTACCCAATGTGTCTGTAAAACTTCAAGTTTTCTCCAAAGTTTTACATGGAAATTGAACTTTAAGTTGAAGCAGACATGCAAAAATCTGACTATATTTCTTATGTTTGTTGACATATTGTCTGTGGGAATATGGTTGTGAATATTTGATATTTTGGATTACACACAAAACACCACCAAAATTTGAAGTCGTGCACCCATCTTTATGTTAGTTTAAATATTAAATATTGTCTTCACATTTTGTACAACATATAAACCTCTTTTAAATATCGTTCACCCCGATGTGTGTGCAACCAGGACTCAACCACATGACTCACATGCGTGTCTTAGGATTGGTGGTGCAAGTAGTAGTCGGTTGGAAATTGAACCGGCAGCCCGAAGGGTACACGACAGTGAGTCATGTCTCTCCTTTTGCTTTGGTATCATGGTTGGTTAATGGTGCAATATTTTATAGTTCGGAGCCAATAAATACAGTTACTTTTAGACAAATTTCCGTACCGCTCGAGCTATGTGGATGTTTAAATTCATCTAAAAATGATCGACCGTGCCTAGTTTTGCTCGCTGTCCATTAGGCTCGAAATCGAGTAGCGTAGTGAGCTCGAGAGTGCTTCTCTTCATCGAGCGAGTTTTGGACAGGGTGCAAGGGCGGGCGGCGCATCAGTGAACCTGTGAACAGATGAGATTAGTATTTATAGCAATGGCTTGTTGAGCATCACAATAGCCAACGTAAAACTGCCGACCACTTTCACATAGGAATGTGTTGCATTGTCGAGGGAATACCAATTTGCAAGCTCGCGGGCCCGGTAACCAAATTAGCTCTGACCTTTTTCAGTTGAATGAATCTAAAGCACAGGCACTGTATGAAGCCAAATATGGACCAGCCTGAGACCGACGATGTCGATGAAGAATGTCGCATTGTGCGGAAGTGAAAGGCAATTCATCACCGTCGCCGGCTTGCACCATCGAAGAAGAACCAAGTTAAAAAAGACCCCAATGACTAGGAGTCATTGAACGAGTATGATCATACTCACCCACGCCACAGCCTTTTTCTTATATTCCTGATGCACTGTATTAGTGATGTATCTTAAGAGTGAATGGAAAGTACCGATCTCCTTGATGCTAGCTGACATATCGTTCCAACATAGGGCAAATGAACTTGCTGGTTCGTGCCGGTGAACCATCCGACAGTGAACGTAACATGAGGAATGATAGGTGGATCACCAAGAGGGATTGGCACGTGCTTAAGCGCTAACTGCGGACGATTCATGGAGCGCACGACGAGAATTTGCCCTTGCAAAGGTAATAACTGGATGTTCCAAATAGGTTGTTCCTTCGTTTGAGAAGTTTGAAGCAATCTTCACAGCAAGAAAAAGAACTATACCAGTTGTGACTTCGCGCGCGCATTTAGAAGTGGACATGTATTATGAAAGTGTCACAAGTCAGTTCCATCACAACGATTTCGGGCGTCTTGGGAACTAACATGCTCGGAACGCCATGGACTCCACCAAGAGATAAACATTTTGAACCTCTGAATCGCTGCGAAGGCATCCGAGAAGCCGATGGCGAGGTTGCGATGGAGTACATCGGTGCCAGCGTAAGAGCAAGAGAGGGTCAGAGAAATTGGGCGAGAAATCCAGAATGTCAGGGATTTGGACACTCTGGGGCCAAAATCTGGGGCAGACTCTGGGGCCCACCGGCAAGTCCGGCAGAGTACAGCTGAGTTTAAACACTGTTTGATGACAAAGCCCAGCCCGCTCATTGCTGATCAACGTCTCCCGCCTGCCCGCCTGCTCGCCGCTGCCTGCCAGTATGCAGCTGTTGTTGGAATACTGCATTTATGCTCCGCCCCAAGTCTACCTTATGACAATGCCATGCCTGATACCCATCTCTTTTATCTGCCCAGTCCGCCCTTCCTGTGTTTCTCGCCCGCCCTCCCGCCCCTCTTCCTGCACGCCTGTACCCGCCTCATCATGTCTTCACTGCGGCGGGGTGGCTGTGATTCTCAGGCGCATGATGTTGAAACTCCGATTGAAACAAACAGATGCCCCAGAGTTTGGCCCCAGAGTCCGCCGCAGATTTTGGCCCCAGAGTGTCCATTTCCTGGATGTCCTCGAGAAATCAAAGTCATGTTGAAGTTTCAAGTTGTGCCGTGGCACCATGCGAGATGCACGTGAGTGGAGCCGCTCCAAGGTCACCATGAGATTATGCTATTCACCTTTTACTTGATTACCATATATTGTCAGTGAACCATATGGCAAGCAGACGTCGTCCCAACGGTGTGGAAGATGCACCGTGCTTTGCGGCCGGTACTAGGTATCGATGCCGGCCGGTCGTGTGATCAACAGGCTTAGTAAGAGTATTAGATGCCCTCCCGTGCATCGGCCATGTCCAAGTTCCGTGTTCATTATTCTCAAGCCTTGGCTATCACATTGTATTCACGCGACTATGCGGTCATCCTAACCAGAAACCATCAATTGAACCGCTCCCCATCAACAGCTGTTCTCTTCCCAAAGAAAAGACATATCTACGACTTGCCCGGGCCAGCGCAGCATACGTATAACATCCTCCCTCGGCCAGAACTTCATGGTATAAATGACCTAACTGGCACAATACATCAAATGCTCTTGTCGTGCATGAAGCCTATCGATGACGCAGAGGAGTCGCAAACAGTAACTAAAATGATTTTCAACAACTTGGTACAGCGCAACGGATACCACTACAAGACAAAGTGTGACTGATGAGCCATCCAATACACTTCGTGGTGGATTGCGTAGCTATCCCAACCAGGTGAGAATGATAAATGGGTATATTGAGGAGAGTGAGACGTCTGGAACGAAGTCCACCAGAGCTCCAGTGACGTCAACTCAGACCTGAAAGGTGGGTAAGTAGCTGTTTCCACTCGCACACCACGAACACGTTGCGTCCCACATGTCATTCTCGTTGACGCGTCAGAATTCATCAGAAAGATGCAAAAAAGCAGACGCATCCCAAGGATGATCAATTGATTCTCTTCATATGTCGTCAGTAACTTAGTGGACTGACGATGAGGAGTCGCATGAGACCTGAATTGAGAGAGATGGGTGGAGTGCAACTTCCTCAGGAAAACTCTGAGCTCATTGTGATTTGGAGAAGTTAATTATTGATAGTAGATCAGTTCTTCCGAAATGCTTTTTCTCTGCCTAACCGAGTTCGCGATCGTATCTATTCGCTCACCTGTCAATTCGAGGGTCCAGAATTCCTGCCACAACCACCTCCACGAAAAGTGGATGATCAGCCGATGTGTCATTTGGTACAGTATCGACACAATTGATTGGTGGACGGACCTTACTGTGATAGCCACAACGTGCTATTTCGAAGCGCAAGCTTAACGTTCATCTCGTCACAGTTAGACTTAATTAACTATCAACGGCCGCGGTGCAACGACTGGTACTCTTTGTCTCAGGTCGGCCGAGAATCGCTCGATCAATGAATGGATGCCCCACAGTGATAGAGGCGCTTCTCCATTCCCTGGCAACGTTTGTGTCTTCTAGGCGGTTATCATCATCAGCTGTCTGAGTGATATGAAAAGTAGACATATTACAGTGGCAAAGGTCACCAAGTCACTTGCCTACTATGTAGTAGCAATTGTACATTGCGGCTCTTCAGGAACCTGGAATAGATCTGCAGCCATCTGCTGTGAATTGGTTCGCTGATTCGAAGTTCCGGTCTTCTGCCCCTGATGCTTTTCTACTTCACAACATCACTGATGCTACGTTAGTGCTAAGCGCTGGATATTGAATAGCGAACCTTACGGGGAACATTGTTTCGGAGCTTCCAGAAGGCTCGCATCGATACGGGGTCGACGGTTATAAAGTGCTACCCCAGCCGGTAGCACGATGTATGCCAATACTATGTCCGCATGAGGCGGATTTCTTCAAAGCATCAACGAGAGTTTCAAACTAGCGGCTGAATAACACTGTCAATCAGGCCCCAGGGCAGAATGTACTTTGAGCGTCCGGCTACCACGCACGGGCGGTCCGACTCAGTCCCTGAACCTGAGTCTGAGAAGACTTCACCTGATGTGCATGGTGTGGAGCTGTGATAACATTGAACCTATCAGTTAATCGGACCCTGAATCCATGTCCTTACGTAAATGCTGTTCCAGTATCCCTGACACCCTCTTAGGCTTGATTGAACTAAAGTCTCTAGTGGCTCATTGGCAGAGACTTGGAGTGTGACGTTGGAAGCCAGGTCTGCAGAACGGCCCAATGCTATACTGACATTTTTGTAGAATGGGGTTCAATCTCGGGCTAGGATCTTTTAACGGGATCCAAAACAGTTTGAGCTCGGACAAAGCTCGGATATGGAAAAGGTGAGTCCGAGTCTAATTCGGTCTCCACGCCAAAGTATGTGGATGTCAATGCATGTAGGATACTTCTGCATCACCTGGTAATCGGGTTTTTCCCAGTTATAGCAGAGCCTGATACGAAATGCGACGTACTCACCAATATGATCATAGTGCAAGCCTCCGCGGCATCAAAACTATTCGCGGCAAATTTCGAGAAGTCTCTACCGCGGACGTTGGTTGCTCTTGAAAACTCATGTTTGCAACCGCTGCCAATGTGTCGATTATCAGCGGTACTTACTAGTACTCATGCAACCAACACAAGTCAACTTGAATCATTCGAGCAGTCATGACGTAAGAAAATATTGAGTCGGGGCCACAAACAACATCAAATAACCAATGCAAGAGTGTTTTTGCCAACGGCTTGCACGCTCGTCATAAGCACGAGATATATTGAATGTTGCAAGCCCTAAGACCTGCTCGCACGGGGATATCATACTGGGCAAGAAATGTCGTCTATGCCGATCGCAGTATCATCGTTTTGAACAAACCTGCAGGACTTATCTGCCAAGGCTCCGTCGAAGCTTCCTCCGAAAACGTACGTGAATTCATTCTTGGAAAGCAAAGGAGATTGTCACAACCTCTGGTATAACATTCAGAAACTTCGAGATGTTGACAAATTCAATGACCTACTTCGTGGTGCGTACTTGCGTCTCTTGTTTGACGTCCATGACGCGAGGTATTTGTCTCGCTTGGCAGACGTAAAAGATACTTTTGCCTTGGAGAACCTGCCGTATCCTGTCCACCGCCTTGATAAGGCATGTTCCCTTTCACGTTGTTCGATGAGCACTGGCTAACCTAGCTGTCAGGCTACCACCGGAACACTACTGTTGGCGCGTAACTCCCCAGCTGCTCGTCAATTTTCACAACAATTTCAGTCGCGGGTAGTGGGGAAGACATATTTGGCTCTTGTGCGTGGAGGAGAGAAGTCCTTCCCAACACGCAGTGGAGAGATTCGGGACGCCCTAGAATTCAGTGATGGGCGCGTGTCTATAGGCGAGAGCTGTGCTGCAAAGTTCGCTGCTACTGATTGGGAGCTTATTGCATCCTCTGTGCGTGTCATCAACTGCCGTCTACTGCTGATGTATTAAAAATACACCGTAGCCTGTAGCACCGTTGTCGCTGCTAAGGCTAACTCTGCACACAGGGCTGAAACATCAACTTCGCATTCACCTGGCACATTCCTTACACAGTGCGTCATCACTTATCCCACATCTTCGAAGTGTTCATGGGGGTTATAGCGCCTATACTTGGTGACAACTTGTATGCGAGGAGTAGCATCTCCGAGAAGATTGCTAAGATCACTCGACTGCCCGAGAAGAGGATATTCTTGCACGCGGCGCAGTTGACACTCTCAGTAAGTCCGCGGATAACAGTCGATATTTGATGAAGTCTCTCATGCGCATATGCTCAGAGGTACAGAAAGACAGGGCCCCAAAAACACTTCCGACTTACGATCGGAGCTCCTATACCCAAGGACTTCCTTACAATATGTAGAGATGCAGGAATCCCGTTGGACCACATATATGTCGACGGCGGCCTGTCCGTTGGTGGTCAGCATGTTGGCGATGTTCCGGATCTTGAAGGCAGATGGCTACGAAAACCTCCAGTACTGCGCCCATAATCACTGACGAAATAGAGTGTCATCTGTCCTGCGCGATATGCACCTAATTGGAAACTATGTGCTAGAGCGGTGACTTAGGGCTACACGAAAGAGTGACCCTACCTTTCATCTGACCTCATTTGTTGCATTGTGGGTCACTCAGCCATTTGTTTTGGGCTCGCATAGAGTTAGACCATTTCGAGATGTCTATCTGATTTGTAGTTCTGTTCGCACAAAGGGTTTGCTTATTGGTGGAGGAACTCGATGTTTGTGGGACATATATAGCGTGCTACATTTAACCCAAGTTTAATATTAATGTCGTCGGAGAGTAATTCACCGATCATCAACCTTAAGATTGTGATGTTCTTACAGTACTTCGCCACGGATGTTCTATCGCAGTAGTCAACAAAATTGAGCAATATCGATTGCTTCCCCTTCATCTAGCTATTACATTGTCCTGTGTACATGATGCGTCGGCACGTAAGGCGCACAGATATAGCTATCGACTTCCCAGAATTTTGAAATCAGTAGAATCCAGTGTATGTATGCGAGGTGATGCAAGGGTATAGATAATATTGCAATTTATTTTCATATTGTCCACGAGCTCGTCCAGCGAGCTTGAATGCTGCGGAGCCCATAAGTACGAAAAACCTTACTGAATCGCCGCCTATCGGGATTAGAAGGTAGATGATCGTGCTGGAGGTGGTGGGTGCGGGCCATTTGCTTGTACTTGGCCTTCTTGCTGAGCCTTGAGTAGATTTCCGACGCCCACAGCTATGGCGCCCACTGCTTGAGCGACGCCAGAAGCGAGGACGGTCCCTCCGGCGATCGCAGGGATTGCAGGGAGGGTCCCTGCAGTGATGAGAACAGCACTCAGAGTCGTCATGGCTCGTGGGTGCTCCGCACTCAAAAAATTGAGGGCGTTGCATGCATTAAGGAGCCATGTTGGTGCGTTTGATATAGCGGTGACAGCTAGATCAACGAGTTTCAGCTGTAGACTTAGATGGACTAGCGCATATCACTTACTGCCGTCAGCTGATGGGGAAGATAAGGCAGTTACCGCATTGTCGGAGGTCAACGCATGGTTGGAGGCTAACGCGTGGTTGGAGGTTACGGTATGGTTAGATGAAACCGTGGTGGAGGTCATCGCAGAAGCCATGGAATTCGCACGGGTTGGCATCTTGCGAGTCCTGATTACAGCCGAAGCAGCGAGGGCTGAATCGGAAAGCATCTTTATCGGGTTTGGCCGTCCCTGCTTGGGAGACGGCAGGGGCGGCGGAAGTTCTACGATTTCAGAAGAGGTCACCTCCTTGTGTGACCCATCCTTGTCTTTCAAGGATTTCCTTCTCGTGAGCCACAACATGCCTGACGGTCTAGAGTGGATCTGAACGGTTTCTGTGATGTTGGCTTCGATCTCCCCTGTAATGGCGTGAGTCAATGAACGCGGGGCAATGAAAACGTTCACGTACATCCCATGTTACGCATCGCAATCGCGAACTTCTTCCAGCTCCAGCGATACTTGCCCCCATTTACTTTCGCCATGACGCTTTTGAGTTCCTGGAGTCGGGCTTTCGCCTTTTCTCCCATGTAGTGTTGAGCGACTTTGTGCCAGTACTCCTCTGGCACCTTCCGCTCGGCGCAACCAGCTTTAATCTGTTGCAGAAAGTCATCGACGGGCATATCCTTCTTTGACTCGCCCAAGAATCTGGGAGGGTTCTCCCAAGTCTCGTAGATGGGTTCCAGGTTGAACTCCTTAATCTTGAATGCTTCCAACATAGTAAACGATGGAATGTGAGGTGGCTAGGTAGAGGATGAAGTTCCGGATATCGGGCGCTCCGAGTATATATGCTGTGAGCCTCGTGTTGACGGTATGGTGGATATCTATCGGGGTACGGACTGAACGTGCAATACTAGTGTCTTTTGTAGTCAAATGACTAAAAATTTGATATGACCGATCGGATCTGATGTTCCAAGGTGAATTTGGAACTCTGTCACAGTAGATCTAGAACAAACGGGATGTGCGGCGTGGTGAAACATGAGGCTGCTGCTGCTGCTTCGATTGCCGAGTGAATAGCGGAATGAATGCTCCATTGCGGCGTAGAAGAAGAATGGTGGCCGCCTGTTTCAGATAATCGCTTGTCGAGCGTAATAGGTAGCACTTCCATGTTGAGATGAGTCAGTCGCATATATCGCGGTAGAGTTCGGGCCAATGTCGGGTGCAACTTTCTCGAGGTCTATGTAGAAATTCGTAGAAATTCGAGGAATGCTGAGCACCGAAGATTGAGCCCGGGAATGGATCAAGATAGTTGCTGATAAGAGAGCCCTGCGTCAACGCAGTGTTCGGACGAAACAAATCCGGAAAACGTACCTCCGTTTGTTCGCTGCACAGGGTTCGGCAGCTATGATGAAATGAATGAGCTTACAGAGGGCGACATACACGGCATAAAACACTTTGGTCGGTAACACGCCACGTTACCACCGGTCACCGCTCAATTGCCGCGTGAGTGTTTAACGCATAAGTTTATTCATCTGTACCTCGCGAACGAAGTGTGGTCCGCAGCTTTGAATGTCGAGCGCTCTTTCTCTATCCCTTTGACGTCATGTTGAACGCAAGCGAAATGACTGGACCCCTTGGAAAATATATTTAGAGAATCACTGATCATCGGAGGACGCGGGGTATACTTATTTCAGGTCTAGTGACGTAGCCTTTTGTTTTGATAAATGGCGCCCTGTTCAATTGAGTGAAATCTGCGCAGGCTTAGGGTCTCTCACCGACATGGCAGTGATGCCGTCGATTCCATCCTCGGAAAGCGATGGTTCATCATCAGCTTGTATGACCATGGAACATCGCTAGGGCAAAGGTTCAAAACAACTAAACGAGAGGAGCCTGAAGATTGTTTTTAGAGTGTGATCAGGTCGATGTCCTGGATGACGTCGGATGTGGAGGTGTAATTATGTAAGTGCAAGAGACATGAGGTGAACGAGGTCCGGACAATGTTGTGAAGCCCTGCAGGAGGTAGAGGTTTGGGGCTCCTGGGATGCCTGATTTGCTCAACATAATACATATCCCTATCCTCAAGATGTCGGGAACCAGAAATTACTGCAAATTGGGGGCCCCGGGGGAAGTTTTCCCTGATCGCGATGAATCTGTCAACGCAGCTGCGGAGTGTATTCAATGTCGTCAGGACATGCTTAGAACATGCTGGAAGAGGGTTACTCACTGAGGTGTGCCCGTGAGCGCATTCCCCATATTACACAACCAGATGTGAAAAAATGTGGGATATCACAGCCGGCGGCCCCACATATCCCTCGTGTGGCGTGTAGTAGGAAGAAACTATACATAGATTATACAATCATATGTTTTGTGCTGGCACTCCATCTGAATCATAACAAGCACAAAGCCCACTACACACAACTCAACTCAACTTGAATTCTCGAGATGTGAAAGCCCATTTGCGTCAACGATCGGATCATCGTGTGTACGAAGGAGTGTATCACTCGTCGAGTGAGTCAACGTTCTGGACATCGCTCCGAAGCATCCTATCGCAATCCTATCAAGGCATCTTCAACCTTCAGTTGACGCCCTAAAGTTCATCTTTGGGAGCTTCGCAAAAGAAGTCCAGAATTTAGGCATGGTCTTCGAAGTCCAAAAGAAAGCACTATTACATGCAACGAATGGTCGCCTTGAAAATCGCGGGAAGAAGTCAACATCCGCCTTCATCGTGCATATCATCTGACGGCAAAGACGTCAGGTTACTATGAACAGTCCGGTTGAACGCACCGTCAAGATCTTTCAGATTCTCCACTTTGCATCTATTTCTTCAGTGGGAATGTTCGTCGTGTGATTCAGCTATGACGGTGGAGTGAAGGGAAGATAAGGTTCAACTGTTGTCGAGGCAATGTTATCTTCTCTTCAAAAAGAAAAACTTTAACTTGAAAGCTTTTTATAGGGATGACATATCACGATGCAACTGCCTCTCCCGGAGGGTACCATACATATTTGAGTCAACCGGTGTGAACAAATGAGAGACTCACCACTTGCCCCAAAAGTAACACTCATCGAAGATTCTCCGCCAGGGGCTTTGGATGTTTAGCATTCGAGAAGAGCGTGTATTGATGCTGATCAAGAATTGGCAACATGGTTCATTCTGAAAGAATTAGCCAACATTTCACGGGTTCCACTCACACGTCACTTGGCGGCGAATATACCACCAAGGTGGATTTGATTTCATTAATATGTCATAAATGAACACCAGCCCGTAATGACGACGAACAGATGTACGTGGCTCGAAGTACGAAAGAATTGGGGGGGTATTGGGGGGGGGGGGGGGGTAGTGACTAGGTTTGAAAATCGAGGCGTTTGTTTTCGACTCTGGACCGTCTCGTTGGACAGAAGGTCACCCTGATCGACAGATTCTTTGTTGGCATTCTTCAGTCCACCTGTGGAAAAAATAACGCTGTGGAAACATTGCAGTTCATATCTGGTCACTAAGGGGCGCCAGCAAGCCAAGCCTGAACTTCTGAAGCACATTTCACAGACCCTTTTGATGATTTCCAGTACTGGAATACTTCGGCGTAGGCCCATATAGGTTGTACTGGAACTGTAGCACGGCACACATGTCTTGCAGGGATCAGGTCCAGGATTCAGGGAGCTGAGTACTGACGGGAGCTGACTCCCAACAGTGCCACGGCTCTGCTGCCTTGACAACCAAACTTGCTTACATAATACAAAGTACGCCATCAGTGTTTACTGACTTTTGATGTCTCTCTTGTTCGCTCAGCCGGGTTTCTCATCGTGTCAAAATCATGAAATCGCCGGGTGTCGCCAAAATACATGACAACTTTCTAAGTTGTCATGTCATGGCCTTTAGAAAGGGCGATAGGGAATTTGTTATGTAGGCTGATCTACTGCTTTCGTGGACAGCAGGTCTCGTACGTGCGTAATTTATGCCACAGACACACGTCGGTTACGGTGGACGCAAGGGTCCCATCTGTAGGTCATTTGACACTTGTGCCTGACCTTCGTCATTTGATGCCGCATCAGACCGCATCTCAGGCTCGTATCACTCGGTCTATCAGCGATTCCGGCCAAGCCAGTGGGATTTCCGTGCCACAGGCTGCAGCATGTTCACGCAAGGCTCCCTTTTTTGACTAGTTTTTCCAATGATGTTGCTTGTCACCCCAGACTTTATTCGGGCCGTCATCAGCCATCATCTCAGCTTGCGTTGGGATCATTGCAGCTACCGGTAGGTATGAGTATAGGTCGACCCGGGTAATACCCGCATCAAATCCGCGGATACTAAATTTTTCAGATGTCTACCCAAATACTCACCCGGGTTAGAGCATCGTGGGTGTGGGTTAACCTGCGGGGTAAGCGAGTATATTTTGTATCAGTATGATTCATGTGATGGCACATGAGAGGCATGATTCGATGTTCACCTGAGTTTTGAAGGTTTACGAACGGGGGGGAGTGCATGCTCGAGATGGTCTGGTAAGTTGTCTATGTATGACAGTGGGTAATGTTCCCAAGTCTCGTCAGTCTTGGGATTTATGAGCAAGTTGTGCCATTGCACTGAGGACTATACATGTGCATGATGAATCTGAGACGCGCGTGACGTCGCGTAAAAATAATCCGATAATGGATGGTCCGAGCATCGATGATTTAAACGTCAACATAGCACTGCCACAGATGTTGTCCGACTGGAACCTGAGATTCACCGCGGCACTTGGGGTTGTCGTACGCTCCATGGTGCCAGGCCTAGCTAGTAGTGACATAACCAGGGGCTGACGATTTTAATTTAAATCGTGATTTCTTGTTCTTGGACTCTGCTGGCTTCGTCTGGCGAACCTTTCTACCTGCGAATTGCCATGCCAAATATTCCTGATCCGAGCTATTATCGTTCAAATTTTCCTTGAATGACGGATCCTTACTTAGCGGGAGATTCAGCGTTCGGTCCAGCGGCGTTGTGCTAACCGTCCTCGAGAAAAGCTACCGGCTCTCCGTGATTCTGCAGAACGCCTAGGGCCTAGACAGGTCCAGGAACAGTGCTTCCAGATCAGAAGTTTGTGACTTCCCGAATAGTTTGGCCATCATTAACCATTACGACAATTGCCAAAGCACACGAAAGTATATTGGATCAAGAACGTGCCAAGTTAGAGCTATGTGATAATATTAGTAGCGATATCTATAGGGAATGGCATAAATCCCGCAACTTATGCTGCGTGCACAGCAAAAAAAATTGAAAATAAACTCAAATCAATAATTTACATCCACAAGAGCGCTCAGATAAAAAGACCCAGTGCGTCAAATCTACTCCTGCTCAGTCTCAGTCGTGGAGGTAACTTCTATACCATGAAAGACTCTCCTCGAAAGTCGTCTGAACAAGAGAGAGCCCCAGGCTATGGAATTCAGATCAGGTGCGCAGTAGCCTAGAACGTGTTTGCCATCATTCGTTCACCCCCCATATAGCTATCGCACCCTTTCCATTCGCGTGGAAGAGAAGGACCTCCCCTCAAAGGCTAAGCAGTCCGCAGATCCGGCAGATGCTATAGCCAGTATCGACGTCCATCTCCTTGCAACAAATGAGGTCTACACTCGCTACTCTTGCCATCCTACAGTTGGCCTCGAGCAGGCAGCAGTTCAACGAAGGTCCAAGGATGGTAGGAATGTCATCAGCCCGCCCCCAACCCAACACTGGAAGAAGATCCTTAACTACATCTTCGGAGGCTTCAATTTCCTCATGTGGATCGCTTTCATCGTCACAATAGTACGCGTTCATTACTTTTATTTTACTCAGTGCTTCACACTCTCGCTCAGCTCTCGTACAAGCCTCTGGGAGAGCCTGACCCTGCCGCTGTCAATCTCGGGGTTGCAGTTCTACTCGTGCGTTTCCGTACATCTCTTGTTTCACTTCATTTAGCCCCCTCAGATGCTCGTCATCATCATCTCAGCAACGTTCTACTGCCTGGGTGGACTGGAATGCTAGCCGAATCATGAAATCCATCAAGTCTCTGATTGCGCACGAAGCTGCCGTAATTCGTGATGGCAAGCAACAGCTTATTCTTGCAACCGACATCGTCGTCGGAGATATCGTGGTTCTCAGCACTGGTGATCGAGTTCCTGCAGACCTGAGGATCGTCGCGGCTTCATCTGACTTGCGCTTTGACCGTTCGCTACTAACTGGAGAAAGGTGATCACATTCTAATAATTTAAAAGCTTGCCTCATACTTTACCAGTGACATGATCCCGGGGTCTCTCGAAGCTACATCTGATAACGCCCTGGAGACACGCAATCTTGCACTGACCTCGACCTTCGTCACACAGGGTACCTGTAATGGTATCGTGTTCGCCACTGGTGACAGGACCGTCATGGGACGCCTTGTTAAATTGTCTGGCGAGACAAAATTCAAGCTTACAACAATCCAAAAAGAGGTCTGGTTTTTCACCAAGGTCATTTCCTCAATCGCTTTTACGATGTTTGGTCTATCTTTATTGCTCTACGGCGTGTGGTTGAGGACGACCTATCCTGGATATGATGCAAGCATCAGCGTCGCGATCATGAACTCGATTGGTTGTCTTACGGCATTTGTGCCTCAGGTAAACGATCTAACTTGTTATTCTTAATAGCTTCCCTAACATTATATCCTTTCCTCAAAGGGTCTACCCGTTTGCGTTGCCCTTTCGTTAACTATCATTGCCCGTCGCATGTCGAAACGGCACGTTCTTGTCAAGAATCTCGCAACGATTGAAACCCTTGGATGCATGTCCGTCTTGTGTTCAGACAAAACTGGTACTCTGACTGCCGGCAAGATGGTTCGTTTTACGTGCATATACGTGATACGGTTTCCTTGACTAACGTCTTCTAGGCGGTCGAATCACTTGCCTTTTTGGATCGTCATCTTTTGATTAGTGAAATTGACGAGAAGATTGGCGAAGCACCAGATCCTCGGTTCTTCGCTGGCTTGAGCGCTTTGCACCATACTGCACGGCTGTGTAACGGTGCAAAGTTCGACTCTACGACTGCTGACAAGCCTATCCAGGAGCGAACCGTCAAAGGAGATCCCACTGACACCGCCTTGCTTCGCTTTTCAGAGGCTCTGTCTATCCCAGCTTTGTACATTGATACGTCAGCGCTGCTGTCATCCTGGAGAAAGCTCTTCGAAATTCCTTTCAATTCGAAAAATAAATGGATGCTTAGCGTCGTTCAGGAGACTAGAACGACCGAAGGGGATGTTGCTGAAAGAAATTCAACAGCATGGATGCTCGTCAAAGGCGCTCCAGACATGCTGGTAAAATCCTGCACCTCGGTGATGAAATCCGATGGCACGGTTGTCCCGTTCGACGAAGCGGCAAGGCAACACATGGGCGATCTCCAAAGCAATTGGTCGAGTGAAGGGCAGAGAGTGCTTGCCTTGTACGTTTTTGTATGTTTATGTGGGGGTAATTTACTGATACTCGTTCAGGTGTCGTAAGCCATTGGACGCCTTGAAACCGAACCTTTCTCCAAATGACATGGAGGAACTGATGTACTCGGAAATATGCAATCTCACTTTGGTCGGACTGGTCGGTATCCGCGATCCGCCCCGTCCTGACGTGCCCGCAAGTGTGGCTGTTATCCGTCGTGCTGGTGTCAGGGTTTTCATGGTGACCGGAGACTTCAAGCTCACTGCTGTTGCAATCGCCCGCCAGGTGAGTTGGATCGAGCGACTGCCTCGTGGTACTTGGGATTAACGTGGTTATAGGTCGGCATCATCACACAGCACATCGTAGATACCATCGATGATGTCAAGGCCGCAGCGTCCGAGAAGCACTTCGCCGATGTACCACTACGTACTATTAAACCTTCAGAAGAAGACCCTATCCGTGCATTGGTACTCACAGGCGAGGACGTCAGCACTCTTACTCCCATTGACTGGAACATAATCGTCGGGCAATACACTGAAATTGCGTTTGCCCGCACTACGCCTGATCAAAAGATGAAGATCGTCGAGGAAATCAAGGCCCGCGGCGACAATACTGTGGCTGTCACTGGTGACGGTGTCAACGATGCACCCGCTCTCAAGGCCGCTGACATTGGTGTCGCGATGGGGAGCGGTAGCGATGTTGCGAAAGAAGCTGGTAAGATCGTGACGTCTTGTCTAAGATGACGCTTAACCCTCAATCCCCTCAGCTGCATTGATCTTATTGAACAACGACTTCGCGTCTATCCCAGTGGCCATCGAGATGGGTCGTCTGGTATTCGATAACCTCAAGAAAGTGTCGCTTTACCTCATGCCTGTAAGCCAATGCATCATCAAAAATAAGACACTTGCTTACCCAACTCAAGGTCGGAAGTTACACGGAGTTCATGGCCGTAGTCTCGAACGTCGTTTTTGGAATGCAGATTCCTTTGAGCTCCTATCTACAAGTTTGTTTCTCCATCACAAACGACGTGGTCATGTCAATCTCTTTGATGTACGAGAAAGCTGAAGCAGGTAAACTTTTCGTTCTTTGCAGTTCTTCCCATTTCTCATTGCACGACAGATCTCATGCTGCGGAAACCTCGTAATGCTAGAACCGACCGTCTTACAGATTGGAAATTGTTCTTCCAGATCTACTTGGTAAGTTGTTCCGCACCAAGTGATGCTTTGAGTTCACAAGTTATCTATTACTAGTTCCTTGGGCTTATGTCCTGGCCGTGCGCGATGAGCATGTGGTTTGTATACATGCGTCAGCAAGGCCTCGGATTCCACGATGTCTTCTTAGCCTATAACAACTGGGCCGAAGGCTATCACGGCTACACATTGGATCAACTCAATCATTTTGTTTACGTCGGGCAGTGCATTTAGTGAGTGATAACACTTACTACTCCCAAGGCTTATATTTATTACCCTCATAAGCTACGTGACGATGGTCTTCATGCAATACGGAAACCTTCTTGCCATCCGAAACCGGAGGGTTTCGTTGCTCCAGTCCAACCCTCTATGGGGACCTCGCAAGAATTATGCAGTTCCGATTGGCATGGTCGCGACTGCCTTGATTGCGGTAATCAATCTGTACGGACCAGGCTTACACAAAGTCTTCAACACTACCCCTATACCTGGGATGTTCTGGGGCCCTCCGTTCGCCTTTGCCTTGGGAATTCTCTGTGTGGACGAAACTCGCAAGTTGATCGTGAGGACTTATCCGAAGGTAAGCGTGCTGACCTTTTTCGTTTCTTGATACTGATGGAATGTTCAAGTCGATCGTTGCTAAAATGGCCTGGTAAACCTTTGGTGTTGCTTGGTCTGTAAATATTTTAGAGCTGGTTGCCGCTTATTTCACAGTTTTGCAAGTTAGTTTTATCTACGTGGCGTGGTGATGTGCGATATGTAGTGACCGGCCAGTGATTCGGGTGTGATAACTAGTGTAATGACTAGTATAATAGTCTGTTGCGAGTCGAACTGAGGTGGAGAGTTGACACAGTTCGATGTTCCCGGACCTACGAGTCACTTTTAGACAAGGTATAGATGCTTGTACAGTATTTGTATGTATATAAAGAGTGATGGTAATATAACTATAAGTTTACCTGTTACTCGAAATTTTTAGGGCTACTGTGGACACATCGGCTGAGCCCATCTTTGCAGCTGGAAAGACCCTGGGCTGCATGCAATTTGGGAAGAAGGTTGACTACAGTAAGGAGTGCCATGTTTAGTTCAGCAATGTCTCCCAGAACGATGATGGGAATAAAGCGACACATAACAAACTACATAGTGCAATGAGTTGAAGAGAGAGCCCCTTGGAGGGGAGGAGGGGTGGACACAATTAACCTACAGATGACAATGCGGTATGAGTTTCAATAACTAATGTTTGACGAATAAGGAGAAAACGGGCTGATCATGATCAGCAATTTGTTGCAAGGACTAACTTGAAGGTGAGGGAAATTGGAAATATCATCGACAGCTTACAGGCTTACGTAAGGTATAGTCCTATATCTGGGATTCGCCTGTCGCCTAGTAGTAGTGACTGGCTTGAGCCGACCAACGTTCTTACTACTGCAGGCACCCGTCTCCTAGGATAAGAGCCTGTTAGCGAGGGCAAGAGGAACACTAGGAATCACCAAGGGACCCTTCCGTTTCCCAGCCGAATGGGGAATTTGGCATCTCCGTGCAGAAACGATGCTGGACACCTCAGGCCTCGAGCTTGACTGCCAAGTTTGAATTTTGCACGTGGTTCTAACACGCCCTGGCTGTTCACACTCGAAGCAGTGGCGCACTACACATGGCATTTAGCAAAATGCGCGAAAGTCACGCGAACAAGGGAGATGTCCTCACATCATTCTGCCTTACTTTCAAGATCATCCGCATCCGCCAATCGACCACGCATGAGTGTTTCAGGCAGCAAACCCCAAGAGATGGAGTCACTCAATTGGCTGGCCGAGTTGAGAAGAGCTGCAACTTTAATGATGCAGCCAGAAAAACGGATAGCCAAACCGCCTACCGTGTGGAGAAGCATTCAAGCGATCGTTTTTGCTTCATGTGAGATGACTTACTTGCAACCAATGCACTGTGTTGATATTGTCCTCTAGGGCTGAATGCCTTGTTGGTCTTTATCCCGATATCTGTATGTTTCTTTCTGTCTTAGCTTGGACCATCTAACGCATGATGTCTGAAAGTGGGCTACGAACTTTGCTCTTCCCGATCAGCACACTCCTACATTTGTTTGTAAGTACACGCTTTGACTTTCACTGCAACCTACCTTACACATCGCTCCAGTTACATTTCTGGCTATCATACCGCTAACGAAGGTAACATGGATTCATTTTCCGTTATTGTTCAGGATTGATGTGCTCGTAGCTTCTCGCCTTCGCGACTGACGAATTGTCATTACGAGTCGGTCAAACTCTAGCTGGATTTCTCAACGCTACATTAGTCAGTGGTTCATATCTCAGTCTGTTATCTCGCTGAAATTTGATGGCTTATAGGGAAATGCGTCAGTAATATCTTGCTGAGTTGATCACTTCCTTACCTTGCTTCCTTTCACGCACAGCGTCGAACTCATCGTATCAGTACGTCGTACTCGCCTGCAGCAGCTTGTGCGATGACCGATTGACCCATTTAAGATCATCGCGCTCGCGAAGTGTCAGCTTACAATCGTTCAGTCGTCCTGTATGTGTCCCAGCTTTGCTCTATTTTTAGCTCCCCTTTATCTGACACGTGTTATTTTCCTATAGTGGTGGGCTCTATCCTGAGCAATCTCTGTCAGTGTTTAGGCTTACTGTGACGAAGTCAATTAATGTGTACTGTAGTGCTGGTACTGGGCATGTGTTTCTTTGCCGGTGGTCTCCGCTTCTCGGAACAGGGATTTGGTCAAAGTACGCAGTTGCTTGTTCCAAGTTGGTACAGACTGTTAATGCTCGCGTCCATGGCTTAGGTGCTGTGCAACTTAATTCGTCATTGCTGACCATTAGCGTGATTGCTGTTCTATTACCTGGGGCTTTTCACATGGCTCTTCAGGGTCAACCAGAATATGACGAATTGTCGACCGATTACAACATATTGAAGACTAGTCATGGCGTGCGTAGATTATTGTTCGTAGTATGTTTGGTCTTACGTTCTTCGTGTAGGTCGCAATCATTCTCCTTTTCAGTAGGTCAACAAAATGTTTTTCTTAGCAGTGGACTAAACCCATTCCAATCATCCAGTCTACGCCTCATATCTGATTTTCCAGTTATGTTCGCACAAAGCCCTCTACGATGATGTCAACGAAGATATGCAACCAACCAAGGGGTACGCAGGCCAGAATCCATTTCGATTGCACAGGAGACGTAGGGTCACGGACGGCGAAAACGTGCCTTCCCCGAGTTCGACACATGACAGAGAGGCAGCCGCAACGTCGTCCCACCCCACAGATCCCAACCCTGACGTGGAACCTGGGACTTATTCCGTAGCATCAGTGGAGACTGAGATTCAACCATTGATGAACCTCGCTGTGTGCTTCTGGCTTTTGGCTGTTGTAACTGTGGTACGTGCTTGTCGTAATAGTCATGCAAAGTTCTCAATTTTTTTTTTGGCTTTAGTTGACTGCTGTTACTGCAGTGTTTCTCGTTGACTCGATTGATGGCTTGACTTCATCTGGGTCGATCAACAAGGAGTTCGTTGGTATTATTTTGCTTCCGATCGTGGGTCACGCAGCGGATCACGTCATTGAAGTTACGGTATCCGTCAAGGATAAACTGACTTTGAGCTTGGGTGTTGCTGTGGGTTCGAGTATTGTGAGTTCGCCCCTACAGACATGGCTTCTATGGTGACTCACCGTTTTCAGCAAATTGCGCTCTTTGTGATTCCGTGCGTTGCGCCTTTGTCCGTTTTTACATAGTATTCACTCAGATGGTTTCAGATTCATCGTGACGCTTGGTTGGATTATGAACAAGCCATTGACACTTCTCTTTGACCCGCTGGAATCCATTGTCATGTTTCTCTCTGGTGCGTGGATAGATTGATGCGGGAGAACGTGCTAATTGGAAGGGGAAAATAGTTCTTACTGTCAATTACGTCGTGCAGGACGGCAAGTCAAATTGGTTGGAAGGAATGATTCTCATGTGTAAGTTTCTGTAGCATTTTTGGGTGCGTTTCGCACTCAAGGCGCTCTCTAGGCGCCTACATGATTTTGGCTATAACGTTTTGGTATTATCCTGGTGAGCCCCTCGTCGATGTAACTCAAGACTCCCACATATTAAATGCTGGTCTCACTAGGTACCCAGGGGATCTTTCCAAATTGCTAGACCAGACCAGCATCGATATCTTCGATGAATGGAGGATTGCCACGGGCTCAGTACTACTCGGCTTTGACCTAGGCCGCTTTCTTATCGAATCATATTCGGCACCATACTCATGCTCTTTTCTTTCTGGTATTTTTGGTTTGGACTAGGAACCCTTAGCTCTTATCTAATTCCCATTGCATGGGTCGTCTTGCTCCTACTATCTTTTACAAGCAATCTGTCGTTTATCATCCTCTCAGATTTCTTTACATCAGCAACAAAGAGTAGATTACATTTACCGTTTCTTTCTTCATTCGTGGTCGAAAATAATGTCCGAATGTCGTGATATGGTTCCGCCCTCTGAACAGACCTGTGTCCATTTTCCAGAATCACTTCTTCTCGACGTACCAACAGTACTGTGATAAGATCATAATGCTACAACAATATTGATGTTTAAAAATTCTCAAGAGAAAATTGTCCGGGCGCTCGATCAATTGATCACCCTGAGACCGTAGCTAAAGTGTGCGAAATTGTTTCAGAGCACGTTAGATGTACATACACAGCATCAAAGGCGCTTGATTGCCAAGAGCGCGCACATGGTGTCAACACAGGCTGATTCCGCGGAATTAAACACTCCGTTCTTACAGTATAGTGGAAAATGAGCCCGCAGCCACAATGTGATGGGGTACCACGAGTGCAGCTCGCGATGGTGAAGGACGAGCATGCACTGGCAGTTCGCAGTGGGGACACAAGGCAGACAGCCCACGATTGTGACAAAGACCGCATAGTTCGGGACAACGGCATAACAGATCTAGAGATAGATGCGGACGCGATCTGCGATAGTGATGGCAAGCAGGCAAGCTCACGGTAGTACCAGTAGGAACAAATCATGATAAGCGCTAAGCGCCCAGTACTTGCACGGGGACTGAAAACAACGTAAAGCTGTGAATTTGAATTCTTCATGTTGAGTCAAAGTGCTTACTTTGCGCAGCGGGAACTGAAGGTGATTATAGAGAATGGAAACAGGATAAACTCAGCTGGACGTACCGGTTCCTTCCGAGCGTCCAACGTTCAAGAACCGGGCGGCAGCTTGCGCATGCTGGTGCCTGGCAGCGGCGATCTACGAGCTGTCCCTCGAAGAAGTGTATGAGATGAGAAGAATAGGTATAGTACGAATATTCGATGCAGGTCTGTTCGACTAGTGTTGATGTTCTGATTTGATGCGAAACAGTGAGTTCTCGCCGTGGGGAGGGGTACTTACTACCAAATCAATTACTAATACAGGACAAGGTCGTCATCAATGGCTTCTTCCGGCAAGCACCTAGTCGGACTTCCATGATTCTCTCTGATACCCGGATCAGTATTTATGGATAGTCCCTTGACGATGACAGTATGGGCTGCTACCACTATCCGAACCTTGGATGCCCTCTGTATTAATTAATGTCTTGTGTATGGTTTGACGCTAGTACTATTGTCGGACTTCCTTGCTTCGACCGCCCTAGACCTCCTCGCTTGTTGTAAGTACTCTGTTCTCAGTTACGACCTAGTTATAAATACGGCTCGTCGGAGACTATACCAAATAAGGATTGCGAGCATCAGTTTCAACTCTAGATATGGTGCTCCACGTGCCACCAAGTACAAGGATCATGCAATCCATCAACCACGTTCATGCGGTGAAAAAAAACCTGACCTGAAAATAACTTGGGTCTGCTTCACTTTGATCCTTCAACGTTAGATCACTGATCACTAACAATACCCGCATCTGTCCGCCGCATGAATCGCAAAAATACCTCTGGGTAAATCTTGGGTTTGGCAAGGCACAGTCGATGGCACTCGATGCATTGCCTTGAGCCGGATAAATAGGAGAGCGGGCAAAGACTCGGATCTTGAAGCAGCCTGGGTTTGTTCGATGGTAGACACGACACCCTCTGCTGAGCCAGCTGAGTCCGGGTCTGGGAAAGGTTATGGCATTCAAGTCGCGTTCGTGATTCGCATCTCTACTCCGCGCAGTATATCGCTGACCTAACAGTGAACAGATATCGTACATTATCGGTTCGCGTCGAAGAGAATACTAAGGCCACTTCCAAATCCCCGCTAGACCCAGCGGACGCAATTGCAAGCATAGATGCTCATCTACTCAGTGTTGACGAAGTATACACCCGGTATTCCAGTCATCCCACAGTCGGTTTGGAGCTTGCCGCTGTTCGTCGCAGGGAGCGTGATGGCAAGAATGTCATCAGTCCTCCACCCACCGTCTACTGGAAGAAAACGCTTAATTACGTTTTTGGTGGCTTCAATTTTCTCATGTGGATCGCGTTCATCTTGACTATCGTGAGTGCCGTTGTTCACCTGCCATTGTGACTTTCTAATACACAGTTCAGCTGTCCTATAAACCACTCGGGCCTCCTCTACCTTTCGTTCTCGGTGTTGCAGTACTGTTGGTTCGTGACTATCGACTCTCATACTCATTTTCACCCTTCTCATCAACTACAGATCCTTGTCATCATCATTTCTGCTGCATTTTATGCTTTAGTCGACTGGAACGCGAACAGAATCATGAAGTCAATCAAATCCCTAATTGCACACGAAGCTGCGGTCATTAGGGACGGAAACCAGCAAATCATCTCAGCTGCTGACATTGTCGTTGGTGATGTTGCCGTGCTCAGCGCTGGTGACCGTGTCCCGGCCGACATGCGTGTCGTGCAGGCATCATCCGATCTTCGCTTTGATCGCTCTCTCCTGACGGGTGAAAGGTCTGTTCCTTGTCCTACGTGCTTGAGTTTGGCTAAAGTTTAATTGCAGCGAAATGATACCAGGAGCTCTTGATGCAACATCCGACAATGCTCTAGAGACTCGTAACCTCGCGCTGACTTCCACTTTTGTCGTACAAGGGACTTGCCATGGAGTCGTGTTCGCCACCGGAGATAGGACTGTCATGGGACGCCTTGTCAAGATGTCTGGAGAAACAAAGTTCAAGCTTACCACTATCCAAAGAGAGGTGTGGTTTTTCACCAAAATCATTTCATGTCTCGCGCTCTTTTTCTTCTGCTTGTCGCTTCTTCTATATGGCGTTTGGTTACGGACGATGTATCCTGGGTATGACACCACGTCTTCTGCTATCGTAAATTCAATCGGCTGCTTGACTGCCTTCGTTCCGCAAGTAGGTGGCTAGCAGTGACATCTTATATTCCTTTCTTAATTGACATCTTGCAGGGTCTCCCGATTTGCGTGGCACTCTCGTTGACCGTTGTCGCCCGTCGGATGGCTAAACGTCAGGTGTTGGTCAAGAATCTGGCGACAATCGAGACATTAGGGTGCATGTCTGTGTTATGTTCTGACAAGACAGGCACGCTGACTGCGGGAAAGATGGTAAGATAATTGATGCATCTACTATTGTTACCAGCTTGCTGATGGACCCGCAGATGGTGGAGAATATTGCCTTCCTCGATGATGTATTTGGTGTCGATGAAATCAACGAGAGGGTCGCGAAGGCCTCAAACCCGGCCGTTTTTTCTGTGTTCAAGGCGCTCCATCAGATCGCGAGGCTTTGCAACGGCGCAAAATTTGACGCAACGACTAACCACCTTCCTGTGCAGGATCGCACGATCAAGGGCGATCCGACTGATACTGCTCTTTTGCGTTTCTCCGAGGTCCTTTCAATACCGGAGCTTGACGTGGATTCCAGTACTCTTCAGCAAGAGTATCAGAAGAAGTTTGAGATCCCTTTCAATTCTCGCAATAAATGGATGCTTTCCGTGGTCTCCAAGGTCAACACTTCTGAGAAGAATGCAGAATCGACATGGATGTTCGTCAAGGAGCTCCCGATGTTCTATTCCCTTCCTGCACCAGTGCGCTACAAGGTGATGGGACAGTCGTCACGTTAACAAGCAGGGCAAGGCAGATGTTCGCCACACTTCAAGAGGATTGGTCAAGCCGGGGCCAACGAGTACTCGTGCTGTGAGTAAGCACTTTTGACTTAGTACCTGACATCTGATAGCGCTGCCGAGGTAATAGATGTCGGAAACCCATAGAACAAATCAAGGATGGACTTCCACCGAACGACGTGGAAGATCTGATGTACGCGGAGATGTGCGATCTAACCTTGGTTGGTCTCATTGGAATTTGCGATCCTCCTCGCCCGGATGTATCGCCATCGATTTCCATCATTCGACGAGCTGGAGTTCGAGTCTTTATGGTCACCGGTGATTTTAAACTTACTGCTCTAGCTATTGCACGTCAGGTAGTTTCTTTATTTTCGGCCGCCTATAAGATCACTACTAACCCCGTTTTAGGTTGGTATCATTACTCAGCACGTCGTCGACACCATCCAGGACGTCCGAGCTGCTGCATCTGAGAAGGTCTCGCCGAAAGATTATCACCTTATCAAGCCATCCGAAGACGATGATATCCGCTCCCTGGTACTCACAGGGGAAGACGTCGCATCTCTCACCACGCCTGATTGGAATGTTATCGTTGGGACCTACACAGAGATCGTATTTGCGCGCACTACCCCCGACCAGAAAATGCGAATTGTAGAGGAAATAAAAGCTCGTGGAGACAATACAGTCGCAGTCACTGGAGACGGTGTCAACGATGCGCCAGCGCTAAAAGCTGCTGACATTGGTGTTGCGATGGGTAGTGGCAGTGATGTGGCCAAGGAAGCTGGTATGCATTTTCTTGACGGTTCTTTCGATGACGCTCATACCATCACTCTCAAGCTGCCTTGATCTTGTTGAAGAATGACTTTGCTTCTATCCCCGTCGCGATAGAGATGGGTCGACTAGTTTTTGATAACCTGAAGAAAGTCACGTTGTACCTCATGCCTGTGAGTTGCATTTGTGGAAGCAGTATAATCTCAGCGGGTTTGATACTCACGGTGTTGCAGGCTGGAAGTTATTCAGAATTCATGGCGGTCCTTGCGAACGTATTACTAGGCATGCAGATTCCCATGAACTCGTATCAACAAGTCTGCTATTGCATCACAAACGATGTTATTATGTCCATCTCGCTGATGTATGAGAAGCCGGAATGGGGTGGGTGCTTACGCACTGATGAACTTTCTAGTACTCACTTCCTGTTGTAGACTTGATGCAGCGCAAGCCACGCAACGCCAGGACTGATAGGCTTACAGATTGGCGCCTTTTCTTCCATGTCTATTTGGTACGTTTCATGACCTGGGTGACCCAAACATGTTCATTTATACTTGCCTAGTTCTATGGACTGATGCTGTGGCCCTGCGCGATGGCGATGTGGTTCTTGTACATGAGCCAGCAAGGCCTCGGTTTCTATGACGTTATCTTGACTTTCAGCCGATGGGAGGATGGCTGGCAAGGTTACACCATCGATCAACTAACCCAGTTCGTCGATGTTGGTCAATGCATTTAGTGCGTCGTCATTCTTTTTTCTTTCCCCTCGCAACACTGATTCTAAGACTCGCCAGCTATGTGACGGTGGCCATCGGACAGTACGGGACTCTTTTATCGGTTCGCAACCGCCGAGTATCAATACTGCAGTCGAATCCTCTATGGGGCCCGCGTCGCAACCTGCTAGTACTTTTCGGCATGTCTGGCACGGTGTTGATCTGCATTGTGAACCTCTACGGAGCTGGCTTCCAGCAGGTGTTTAACACGAGGCCTATCCCTGGGATGTTCTGGGGTCTCCCGTTCACCTTTGCGTTAGGGATCTTGCTCATGGACGAAACTCGCAAAACCATTGTGAGGACATATCCGAAGGTATGTTTTAAGTTACATGACGGTGGTGGAATTTCAATTCACATTTTCTGTAGTCTCTGATTGCGTGGCTGGCATGGTGAAATTGTAATTTTTTCGGAGTGTAAATTATCCAATATGTAATTTCACACGATCAGTTATGTAATATAGTGTTTCATAATCACATGACCTTCCTCTTATCACTGAGTTGAGTCATTTTGATAGTTGACCTTCTCCTACCACATCGCAGACGGACTTGGAGTCTTCTGTGGCCGCCACTAAAGACAGTCGAATCTCCTCGCTATTATATGCCCATAAGGTCTATAGACACATCCCGAGAAGACAAATTGACAGCCAAAGCAACTTTAATAAGCTCTTATCAAGAATCCCAACATGGAATCGTTCAAAGCACCAGCCTTCTCGACATTCCCGCCGAGTCTCTTACTCACATCACATCATTCCTCTCTCCCCCATCGCTCCTCGCACTCTCTAGAACAAACCGACGACTCAATGAACACATAAACGATGATAATACCTGGTATCGGGCCTTTATCAACCAATTCCTTGGAATTGGCCCTGAGAATGATCTCGAGAATGAGAAGATTCTCTTACTAAGGAAGTCAGAAGGCACTTGGCGAAAGGAGTTCATCATGAGACATAACTTGAGGAGGTTTGTGGATGCGTCGTATTCAGTTTCTGCTCTTATCTTTCATCCTCAGGCGCTGGGAACGTTCGCGGAATGGGACGATTACTCATTCTCCTCAAGATACTACCATCGACGGCGTCCATCTGATGTCCGAGTCTGGTCTCCTCACGTGTTCGATTCAATACGGAGTGGTGGCTCGTTCACTTCCGCTCAGCGGCAAAGTTCTCAAGGGGTACCTTGACGCTGCCGGAACAGGATTGGGTATTGGAAATCCCAATGTTGAATTTACACCCAACGTCTCTACCTGCCGTCTCACTTCTGATGGCGGCACTGCCAGGGCCTTCTGGGGCAAGCGTAACGGGGAAGTGGCAGTCACTACGGCTGCTAGAGTCATGGATCCTCGGGGTGCATCTTCGAAGCTGGTTAGATGCAAAGTTGAAGATCACCACGACGGCGCCGTGAACGAAATTGCGTTGGATCCTGTTGTTAGCCGGTTCGTTTCCGGAGGTGCTGATGGGCAAGTCAAGTTGTGGGATACTAAGACGGTTGTGTGCTTGTGGTCTAGCGACAAGCAGCTCCAATCGCTTGTGGTTGACCCATTCCTTAAAGTGTCCTCTGCTCTTGCAGACGGCATCATCGCGGGTGCTTTGCATAGCGGAGACATTCTTTTGTGGACATCGTCCCGACAAGTCTATTCGGATGACTTTTCCAGCCCGGCATTGTTTGCACGACATCGCATCGTCTCGCCCATTCCAAAGGCACAGTCATCTCCCCAGGATATATTCATACCCAAACCTCGGCCAACTGTGCTGTGTGTTCGTCGTCACTCACAGACGACGGCAGCGCTACTCATCGGGTACTCCGATCACCCGTTCTTCTATCGTGTCGTAGTTGACCTTACATCCGGTAAATACGAAACTACCGCATTTGGTGATCCTTCGTTCGGATACAACTCCATCGTCGAACCTTTCTTTGCAGCTCAGCCAGATGATTACAGTTTCATCATCACTGGTGATCTGCAAGGTTCCGTTGGCATTTACGATTGGGACACTCCGCAAACATCTTCTCCCGTCGTACCTGCTCGCAGATTCGAGGCTCACGAAGATGGTGCCGTGACTGCGCTTGCTTGGAGCTCGGTTGTTCTTGCCACAGGCTCTGCACGCGGCACAACGACCGTATGGGACGCGCTCACCTTGGAGCCTCTTAGGCTCTTTTCGTCCCCAGTCCCGCGTGCTGCACCGGGTCGCGAATTTGGAGGCGTCAGCAGGATTGTGATTGAACAGGAACTTTTGGTCATTATCGCCGACAATAGGGTGATGTCATGGAAGGTGGGACAAGTACACCACCGCGAAGCTCCGCACAAAGTCAAACATGCTCGTGCGAGGAACCCGATTCCAAAAGGACAACGTATGCACGTTCCATACTTTGTAGATTCTCGACTGATAAAATGTTGCAGAGCGATACGATTTGCACAGGGTCATCAAAGAATCCAAACGTGAACTGGAACAGGAGAATGCTTATGCGCGACGTACCATGGGGCGAGAACGCGAGCAACGTTCCACTCTGAACATGCTTGGATTGTCGGAGTCAGAGGCAATAGAATATGTACTAATGCTCTCCCGCGAGGAAGAACAGCATCGCCGAGTTTCCCATACCATCGATGAAGGTGTATTCGAGGGTGACTTTGAAGACGAAACGTTCTTGCCAGTCGCTTCAAGTTCTTTAACAAGCCATGGTCCTGCATTACCGGCTTCGAATCAGTCTTTCTTAAGTTTGCTTGACGATCGCCATGCCCGCACCTATCCACGTGCCGCACGTCCCACGACGAATGAGAAAGTACAGGTGTCTCCTGTCTTCGTCCCGGAACCCATGGAAGCCGGCATTACCATAAGCCCACTCAGGATACCTGCATCCCTGCCAGGTTCTTCGACGGGTGCAAGGTCTTTACCGGACATGGCTCGCAGCACGTCATCCTCTTTCGAACACTTTCCCTCGATCAGCTCTAGCATTTCCTCATCGACCAGCAGCCTAGAACACAATCGTTCGGCGTGGAGTACAACCTTACGGTCGCCGCCTTCATCCCCAAATGTTGGAACACCTATCTTGCGCACGTCTTCTGCAAGCACAGAAAATAATGATAGGCAGTCTGAGGAAAAGCTCCGGGCTACCCCAGATTTAGATGAAATGGACGCGGATTTGAAATTTGCGATTGAGTTGAGTCTTGCGGAAGCGCGTAGTCGAGGCGAGGTTTGAAAGTGGGAAGGTAATCAAGCTGTTGTTGACACACCGTAGATTGGATAGAGCACCGGAACAATATTTATAATTAGGACTACATGTTTTGAATGTAGCCGTGGCACGTCTTCGAGATTTGACTTAGCGTTCATTTTGCACCTAGATATCAGATGATAAGCAACAAGAACTGAACGCAACGAGAGCTTGTCGGGAGAAAACCGAACTGTGACTCATCCAGAATTTGTAAGCAGAATTCACCGTCACCTGCCAGCGCATGCATGTGTTCGACCTTGAGGAAGAAGCTGCAAACATTTCTGATACATGCATATGTACAGCCTCAACACTCGTATCGATGGCATTCCTCAGATCGATCTGATGGGAAACTTCTGTGATGCATTGAAGAGACTTCTCGTATCCAACTCAAGCCTACTCAGGCTAGCCTGAGTGAGGCGTGAGGATGAGCGCTTAGGGGTTCCATATTAGATTCGTGGCTTCGCCGTGAGTCACCAGCTCCTCTCTCTCTTATCTCACCAGTAACATGGCTCAATATTCAACAGAAAATTGTCCATCCAAGTCAGAAGATCAATCTAGTTATGAATATATCATCAATCACGTATTTCTCCCCCTCAAGTTGCCACAAGGGAGTGACCAGTCCCTTGAGAACGACCTGGCCTTATCTGAAGCAGTATTCGATGCTGCTATCACGTTCAGCGACCAGCTACCGTCCGATAAGCTGCGGCTTTGGACGAACATCGTGAAAATGCTCAACAATCTCAAAGATTCAATCAGATTCAGCGTCATGTCTGCAGAAGAGGTCGAACATCAAATCAACACTATGGAAACTGAAAGTCTGTTGTTTCATTTGCATTCTTTTTCTGTACTGAGTATCAATTTTCAGATGTACTTGTATATATGATTCGCGCGCAAAACGCTGCGGTTGTCATGAGAAAACTCGAATCCGAAACTATATTCGAGTCATTTGAGGTCTCTCCTGACCCCACCGCAGTGATGGGCGCAAAGGGAAAGCTGATATGTTCCTATCCTGGACCTGCTATCACGGTCCCAGATATGAACATTGACAATGCTACCTTTCCTGCCGAGCTGGCAAATTTTCTCGTCCACATGGATGAAGATGTCCTCGATGCAGCAGCGACGAGGAAGAAGGCTAAATCCACTGTTCTCGAAGAGAGGGACACCACACATCCACGGTATATCACAGAGCTCCTGACCGGTATATTGCGTGGCCTCGGGAGCATCGCTGATGTTCCTCGCATCCGCAAGCGCATCGGAGATGATGTGCTGTGGGACAGCGCGAAATTGCCGTGGAGGCGTTCTCCACTCTGGCTTGTCATTCGCGTTGCCTTACAGACGACTCTGGAGCGCAGTGCTCTCGGACGAACGACGTATAAATCGTTCATGTTGTTCTTCATGGCGAGGGTCACGACCCTCGCCCTCGACCGTGACTTATCGAACGACATTCTACACTTTATGTCAGCAAAGATCGCGCGCCGCCTTTTCAAGCTCGGATCCTCTTCATCCCCAGAGTTGTCGCAGATAGTCAATAAGGTCACCGGTGATGTAAGGAGTGTCCTGAAGGAAAGATGGGGATCTGTTCAGATCGCACAACGGGCCTCGCCTCTTTGGGCTCCGGAGACTCTCCAAATATTGCGAGATACCCATCTTTCCTTGAACACGAGCCGAGAGTACATCTGCCAAGCTTTACAGAACCAGCATTCCTCCACCAAAACAACCTTATCTAATCCCAACCATCACAAGCGTGGGACAATCGATGATTTCCTTGACGCCGAAGCTAGTTTTCTGGTAGGCGCTCATGCCGCAGAACCGTCTCTTGCACTCGCAGATTTCGAGACCGCCGTTAGATCAGGGATCGACGACTGGGTGACACGCGTTCCACTCCAGAGTACCGATTCTGCGTGCATTTCGATCGAGGCGTGCGCCACTGCGTACTCCTCGAGAGCGCTTACAGCTTATAAGGGAAACCCGGAGAATCTGTCCATCATGCTTCTCACCCTTTTCGAGCTCTGGGTAGCAATGGATAAGATCGTCGTTGCACAAATCCCACTCCTGGCAGAATACTCCCCCGAAATCCCATTGACGCTTTGGGAGTGTCTTTTAATCCGCCAAGCTTCCGCCCTTGATCGTTTGAAGACATTGCACGCCTACCTGAAGGCTCGCCATTGCCAAGCTTCCAGCCGTCTGTCGGCATTGTCGTTTACCAATGATGACAAGTCGTTCGCGGCGCGATATTTTCATCAGTCATCCAAGCTGCAGAGTTTGAAGGTTGACATCGAGGCAGAAGCTCAGAACAAGCGAGAGAAGAAGTTGATCGAGCTCCAGACCATGAACCAGAGGTACACAGACAAAGAGAAGCTCGCAGAAAGTATGTCGCACACGTACGAATTCTCCACACGCGGCAAGAAAATACATAAACCAAGACGCTGTGACAAGTGTCGCCTCGAAAAGGAGATGCGATCGATGACGATTACAGTTCATGAGTGGCCACTACCAGCCTGTGAAAAAGAGGCAATCGCGGTGGTGTTTGAGCTAGGATGCCCCATCGCGTTGGATATGTGGAGATCTACGACGTTCCATGTCCTTGTTGATGTCTGTACTCCACGAGAAGAAATCTTGCACACCAACGCCTACATTACACTGCCGGACTATGGTGCATTACAGCGTTATCACCAGTGCCATCGAAGGCAAAGGCTCACTTTGGCGTCAGATGCCAAGCCTTTCTCCAAGTCTCATTACGGCAACACTTCCATTCCTGCGGTGGACACCAAAGTCTGTGTGAATAACGGGCTCCAATTTCAGCCTTTCGACACAACGACAGGCGCATGGGTGGCAAACGTACTGCTACGATGCGACACCACCAAGTTGTCCACCTTTCTTCTTCCAAAGGGACTATATGATGGTATGCAGCAGTACCTTGCAGGGACAACCCACACGTCAAACGAAGTCGTGGCCAATCAGGCGGATTGTCACAAAGACATGACCATCCACGAATTCATGGCATTCGGAGCCTTGCGGAGTGGACCGCGTTTACAATGGATGAATGTGCTCCGTGAACTCCGTGCAAGGACCCTCAATTTTCGACGTGAGGAGGTCCATCTACTGATGGCCCAAGCGGTTTCACAGGTCGGCCCATTTTCGTCCGACGACGACGACTTTATTTGGCATGAGGAGTTGAACAGCGTACCCTTCCTTATTGCACTACTCGGAGAGCTGGAGGATTTGATGGCTAGCATTGAAAGAAATTGGCTGGAAGCTGTCACGATCGACACTATCGTGATGCTTGTGTGCCGCGTCTTGTCCTCGACTCAGGAACAGAGTGTCAAAAATCGCGGACATGCACTCCTTCGAAGGATACGAACTGCGACTTTTATGTTGCTGACGCAGCTATCAGAGAAAATGCAAGCCAGCAACGACGAGACAGTCAGCCGAGAATTACAAGGACGCGTTCGGGATATGGCAGCCACCTGTCGTAGCACTTTCGATGTCGATGGAGACGTTTCACTGCTCCTGACGTCGAACGATGACGTCAAAGTATTTGTATGTTGTGCGGTCATGATTCATGACAACACTCCAAGCCAGCTCGACAGCCTTCCACAACATTCCAAGCTACTGCTAGAGCGAGACAAGAGATGTTGCCACGCATTAGAATCTACTATTCGCCAATATGCAGAGTTTTACAGGGAGGGCCTTGACTTGGCGATAGCCAAAATTTGGGGCAGCTACAGACCAGGAACTCCTTGGAGGGCATCGACAGCTCCGAATTCTCGTTGGCTCGTGGCGCAGACTGCACCTTCGCATTCCCAATCACCACAAGACGTGCGCATCAATTTGATTAGCGGATGTTTGCTTGTCGACGGGAAGCAGCTGGGAAGACTTCCTTCAACGATAGTGCAACATCCCACTTACCAATCGATTTTTAGCGATGTAAGTCTTCAAAAGTTGTAGCTTTGTTGGTACACGCTCACCTATCAACCACAGCAAGTTCTGGATATTGTTCCAGCTGATATTCGTGGAATGGAATATGCAACATGCGGAAACTTCTGTGACCATCAGGTTAGTGGTCACTCGTTGTAATTACTCAGTAACTAAAGGCGCACTCGCTTGTTCCTGAAGGTGTCTTTTGCTCTCTGTGACTCGAATGATCTCATCATCCGTGCGAAGCATATCAAACACGATTCACCTCTCCTCCAGCTCATTCCGAGCCACAAATTCGTGGATGACCTACCGACAATCTTGGTAGCAGGCCATACTCATTGGTTCAATTTGCACACAAATGAAATCGAGATCCGCCCAGCAGAAAATGCATGGAAGTCATCGTCCGAAAACTGGGTTTTGCGATTTTCTGTTTCGGGTTCCTCAACGGCACAGAATTCCAGTGGTGCCACCCTTGTCGACATACGCAGCCAAACGTGGGACATGATCTCTAGAAGGTTGCGTCCTCTGGAGGATGCAAGCTTTATCATGGTCACGTGTAACAAAGCATCTGGCACCGCTCCCTTGTTGAGGGCTGATTTACCTCGATATGGCCTCGAGTTCTTCATTGACCAGGATGGAGAACTGCAGTCCCGTAACATGTGCAACATGGTCGTTGATATCAATCAGTCCGCCGGAACGATGTTGGGATTGGCCAATCAGCTCATCCTGCGCCCGAAGCTGCAAATTGCAGATGAACATTCACGCACCGTCATCATCCCAGAAGGCCGTATCTCATACTCTGCTAATGGTCACCATGTCCACGTCACCATCGCTCCTGAAGGTACTCGAGTGACATACCAGTTGTACAGGATTGATACAGATCTGCAATGCCTCACTGGGAACGTGGGTCTCACAAGTAAGCTCTATCAGGCGCTCCTTCACGCTGTTACCAGCGGCTGTCTCCCTGATCCCCTGACGGGTCGAACGGGGACAGAGGAGGCGTTGCATCTCTTGCATTCCGCAGCTTGCCGATCGTTTATGAAGCTTCGCTCTCACGACGCAGATCTTTTGCGCGAGATCAGTTCTCTGTCAACCAAGCGCGTCTGGTATCCCACTCATCTTCAGAAGATGCAGACAATTTCGTGGTCATGCCTCGCGCCCCTTGCACAGCACCATGGTTTTCATCCAGCCGCGAAATCTATCATGGATTACGGAATGAAGCTTTCGACTTTCTCGGAAGGGTCTGCAAACCTTCAGGTCACCTATGAGCTTCCGCGATTCACCGACCACCTTCTTGAGCGCGCGTCAGTTCGTGCCTCGGTAATCTATCCTGAGCAGTTCTCTCTTCCACTTCCACTCGGTGATACAGATGTCATCTACGCTTCACGTCATATTCCCGACAAAGTCACAGAAGCGAGGGCATTTCAAACCGCCTTCATGGTACATCAGTGGCCAAGCAGACTTCCAGTGCAACAGAACCTCCTTAGTTTGTTGACTCAGTGGCAAAATGTCCAGGGCATTGGCGAGGCGTTCAGTTTGCAGTACTCCAAAGACTGGCTTCAACCGACTTTTTCAGACGTCTTCCTTTCTGCGTACGACCACTGTCGCAAGGCTACAAAGAAGGACACATTTCGGCTGGCGTTCACCCTGGCTTCGGTATCATACAGCTCGTTGGATAATGATGTGTTCGTGCCAACACTCCTAGCTTTCGCTACGGTTCCTGAAATTCGCAGCCTGGGAGGCCCTCCGAAGTTCACTTCTTATGATCTCTCGGATGGCTTCATGCCATCCGATATGAGATTGAACAATATCATACATTTCTGTGTCGGAGATTATGAAGTCAGCGAGGAGAAAGAGCTAGCTGCAAATCCTGGTGAGGATGATGAGACTCTGGAGGAGCGTTGTCGTGCAGCTTTTAAAGAGAGGTGTCGCTCTGAAAAACAGGTTATTCTTAGCAAAGTTCAGGATGCCTGGCCATGCGAAAATCCTCCCGCACTTCGTACGCTGCAAGTGAAGTGTTATAATCTCATTGATTTGCCAGGGAAACTGTCCCCAGTATTTCGCAGCTGTTGGCAAAACCATCAACTGAAGCTACACCTGGATGGCCTGCAGGGAATGCTCAAACAGCTCTACACGCCCAAACCTCCTTCAGAACTACTCTCTCAATATCGTCTTGATTCCCACCTTGAGAGCTTGGATGTTGCATCACCCGCCTCATCCGTTGATGCCCAGTACCTGTTCGATAGAGATCCGCCTGTGACAAGCATGTGCGGGTCTTCCCAAGTTCTGCCTAATGTCAATCGGAGAGATTTGGTATCCCCAGACTCCCAAGTCGCAGCAGGGTTGCGACAGCTGATCGACGACTTTCGCGCACAAGGAGCTGACAAGTTTCGCCGCAAATACGCCGACGATCTGGACCAGAGCAGGTCAATTTACTGTGATGAAAAGATCGTTAACTCACCAGATTCTACGCCATACACGATGGAACTACTCCTTGAGAACCATTCTCTCCATAGCCGGCAATTCCAAGACTCACTCGCATCTATCTCACACGCCCTCTCCCCCGCCTCTGCTGCTGAGAACGCGTTATACAATGCTGGATTATGGCCTCGAGTTACACCCAATTTCCTTTTCACACGCATGGCTTCTACAGCAGAAAGTCATCTGGGGAAGACTTGGCGTGCTGCTCTTGTCCAGCTGTCACAGATACTTTTGCAACTACAACGCTCGCGAAGGCTGTTGGTCTTTGCTGCTCACAAAAACTGGGTCGATTTCTTCAAGCAGTTGGACAGCGAAGAATGCGAGGGATTTGATCCCGAGCTGTATCCTGATTGGTTCTTAATACAGGTACACTATAAAGAAATAGATCATGAACGGTAACTGATAGTGCCATCCTCAGATTGAAAGTCAGTTCTTAGCACGGCCGGTCCAAGTCAAGGTCGCGCTGGAGATGATGTCACCATGCACAGGAGGAAATACTTCTCTCCAACTGAACATGGGTGAAGGCAAATCTTATGTTATCGTTCCCCTCGCAGCAGCCGCACTTTCTGATGGCCACAAATTAGTCCGAGTAATCGTGCTGAAGTCGTTGTCAGCTCAGATGTTCCAGCTCCTGGTCGAACGACTAAGCGGCCTTGCACAAAGGCGCATTTTCTATATCCCATTCTCCCGTGCGCTCTCTATCGACTCATCAAAGGTGCAGATGTATCGTGGCTTGATGCAAGAGTGCATGGATGCCAAGGGCATCCTAGTCGTCCAACCAGACCATATTCTGTCATTCCAGCTGATGGCCGTCGACCGTCAGCTTTCCCCTCAGATTGAAGCTGCTGAAGATATGCTGCGGACTCAGCTATGGCTCGACAATCATACACGGGACATCCTGGATGAAAGCGATGAAATTCTGCATGTCCGCTACCAGCTGGTATACACTGCGGGTCTCCAAAGGTCGCTTCAAGGTCATCCCGAAAGGTGGACAACAACACAACAAGTGTTGAGTCTTGTCGTGAAGCACGCCGCTCGGCTCATGAGCGAGTTTCCCTCCCATTCAGAAGTGTCCATTCGTGAGCATGGAGTGTTCCCCTTCATTCGTATTCTGCACCCGACAGCAGGTAACGCATTAGTCCAATGGATTGCAGAGGATGTCATCAATGGCGCCCTTGAAAACATCGGCTTCGATCAAGCGTCCCCCCATATGAAAGAAGCTGTTTGCTGTTTTATCGCAAATGAGAACGTATCCAACACTTGTGTCAGCGTAGTGGAGGATCGCTATAGAGACACTATCGTTTGGCCCGGCCTTCTAGTCTTGCGAGGATTGCTGGCGTATGGTATCTTGGTGCACACCATTAAAGAACGCCGTTGGCGCGTGGACTATGGCCTTGCCCCAAAAAGAACAATGCTAGCTGTTCCATTTCGCGCAAAAGACATGCCTTCGTTGCGGGCAGAGTTTGGCCATCCGGACATTGCTGTCACTCTCACATGCCTATCATACTACTATGCAGGTCTAACGCTCCAGCAGCTGATGCTGTGTTTCGAGCTCCTGCTGAAGCAGGATGATCCTGCCCTCGAGTATGAATCCTGGGTTGCTAGACTTCCGTCCGTCCCAGAAAGTCTGCGTCACCTTAGCGGAATCAATACGGAATCCGCAGAGCAGCTCCCTGAACTTCAACAACTGTTCGAATTCCACAAGGCAGTCATAGATTTCTATTTGTCCCGAGTAGTTTTTCCCAAGGAAGCGAAGGCATTCCCCAGCAAGCTCACCTGCTCCGGGTGGGATCTCGCTCAAGAGAAGAGACATCTCACCACCGGCTTTTCTGGTACCAACGACAATCGCTATCTTTTACCAAGCTCAATGATGCAGCATGACCTCGATTACCAACGCAGCACGAATGCCCGAGTCCTGGCGTTCCTTTTGCGCCCAGAAAACAACTGCTACAGACCCATACCGCCTGGTCAGGAGGTTCAACATTTCATCGAGACCTTGATAGCACAAACCCCCGAGGTCCGCGTGCTCCTGGATGTTGGTGCGCAGATGCTGGAATTGAAGAATCAGGAATTAGCCGAAGTATGGCTTCGAGCCAAGCACAACGCACAAGCTGCGGTCTTCGTGAATGACGACGACGAAATTGTCGTTGTTACTCGAGATGGGACAGTGGAGTCCCTTGTGTCGTCCCCCTTTGCCCAACAGCTCGACCAGTGTGTGATATATCTGGATGACGCGCATACGAGAGGAACAGATGTCAAGCTGCCTTCTGGCTTCCGAGCTGCTGTCACGCTTGGTCCGAAAGTCACGAAAGACCGCCTGATGCAAGGTTTGTGATTCCAGAGTTCATGGTACCGAGTTTGACAATAGCCAACGACACAGGATGCATGCGAATGCGGAAGTTGGGCAATGGTCACTCGGTGATGTTCTTCGCTCCGACGGAGGTCGACCGAAGCATTCGTTTGGCGACTCAGAAGGCTGATGCAGATCGTGTCGAAGTTGCGGATATTTTGCACTGGTCGATGCTCGAAACCTGTCTTGATATTCAGATGCGTGCATTCCACTGGGTTCGACAGGGATCAGATTTCAACGCCCGGCATTCCGCATGGACTCAATTCTCGCATGCACCTACCACTTCGAGTTCCACCCTGAAAGCAGCCTGGTTGCAGCCAGAGGAGCGTTCATTAGAGGATATGTATGCTCCACGCAGTCCTCTGCAGGTATCCCACATTTGTGATGCAGACATTCGAAGCAAGTGTGAGGAGCTCGGAGTTTTAACGGGGCCCGAAAGGAGCATGGATGAGGAACAAGAAAGGGAGGTAGTCCACGAGGTAGAGAGAGAACGTGAAGTGCAAAGGCCGTCCAAAGTGCAACCCGCAGCTCAGGACTTGCATGCGCACGTCCGTCAATTTGTGAAGACCGGCCGAGTTCCCAAAGGGTCCCCCGTTTTCATTCCAGCGCTATCCAGCCTCGTCAACACCACTGCCAAATTTCATGAAGATCATCACTGGGCACGCAACATTTTAGTAACCCGTGACTTTGCTCGTACGGTGGGGACTACCCTTACCACACAGAAAGTGGATGAGTACCTGCGGCCCGTCAATTGGATCGTGCTTAGTGACGTTGGAGTGCTGGTAGTCATGAGTCCGCACGAAGTGGACGTACTGCTGCCTGATATCCGCAACAGCAACGCAGTTCAATTATGTCTCTATACTCCTCGGACCACACGCACGATGAAGGCATGCGATGATCTCCGACTGTACCGTGTTCCTTCGACCCCATATCTGACGCCATCGGAACTGCAGATTTGCCAGCTCAACCTTTTTGCGGGTCAACTGTATTTCTCCAGTTATGAGATATATCTCCACACTTGCAATTTCTTAGGGCTCAACGCGCTGGATTTAGTGGACGAGGACTTGATAGCCGACAGTGATGGGTTCATCAGGAAGGAGAATCGCTCTTCTGCGAGAGCATTGTGTTTGTTCAAGCGGTCCCAGCTTCCTCCGCTGAAGGAGTTGTTCGGGATGAGAAGGAAAGGCATGGGGTATCTGCCAACTCATCTCGGAAAGATGTTCAATGGGCGCATTCTGACCAAGGGGGATTTTCTCGATTGAGCGCCGTGTCTGTTTAGTGTAAGTTATCGCCTTTCTACCAAGGACCTTACTGACTGCAGTTCTCATCAACAGCGATTGTGCCAACAATGGTCTTCATCGTGATTAGTAATTTTGTGACGTTTTTCGTGAATGTATTTGCAGTGGATCTGAAACGTTATGCGTCTTACTGCGTCATGTCAATTAGAATGCTTGGGTATTTATGGTTATTCGGCCGTGTAGTTGAAAGATAGATATGCCTGATGCATTAGTAGCTACGGAGTCATACAGTTCTTCGATTTGTCATTACTCGTACAATGCAGCCAGTGCCGGCAACCTCTGTGAGCTGCAAATTTATGGTCAGGAAGTTTATATGGGAGGCGAGCTTTAGACACACCTTCTCATGCCACCTCAAGAGCACGCTGCCGCTCACATCACCACAGCCCGGCATCCCCAGGGGCCCATACCCTTGTAAAGGTACTTCATCAAAGTGTCCTGCTGAGCATCTTGGGTGTTCTCATCACTTTCGCAGTGCATGATTGCGTAATTGTTCGTGTGGTGTTTGCTTTTTGTGGTCTCTCTAGTGCAATCAATGTTTAGTGGCAGGACCACATGCACGCGCCTGGCTTATTCGACATCCCGAAGAAGCGGGGCAGATTTGGTCTTGACGATAGGATACGGTTCGATTTGCCGATTTGCCGCCACATATTTGGAAGTCCGATCGATGTTTGTTCTCGTGGTGCGACTATTTTTAGTATACCTCAAGTATACTTGTAAATTTGTCACAGGTGTTATGTACTGCATGGAGGCTCGTGCTCGCGTCACTCATAATATCGTCCGTTGCATTCTGCTATTCCTTCTGACATGCTCTCGCAAACCCTCGCTGGTGTTCCCACTTTGTTGCGCGTCCTTTCAGCAGTTTATGTAAGCCTGCTGCTTACTCGATACTTACATAACGCACCACGTGACCGCTCGGATCACTTATATCATCATCCTACGCTCCGAGTATCGTCAGACTCGGGTCTCTTACCTACACCCATCTGCTCTTTGTATCATGCTCATAAAATCCACGGTTTTGTCATATTATTCTCAGTTTGATTCTTTAGTGTTTCCCGCCGATATCACGGCGGGTCTCCAGTTTATATCGTTTCTACTATGAAACACACTGAAATCTACTTCTCACCTTACTATGTGCCAAGTGAATGGTACGACTCAGCGATAAAAGTACAGAGTAGCAAGCCTCACAGGATGCACAATATTCCCTTCAGACTTGGTGTGCTACTTTCGCTGATGACTGACCTTGACGTTGCTAACTTCTTTAGCATGTACAGACTCTCCTGCTAGCATTCTCAAGTCGGCCATCGTTCTCAGCGCTTTGTATAATTACACGTCTATCATGCCAAACATATAAATACCATGGAAATACATGCACGACAAGACCTGGACAACTCGCTTCTTCTCCAACCCCCGTCTTTTCATATGCCTGATTCATCACTGCACTGTAAGCGGGGCTTACTCACAAGGCATGCTAGACAACACCGTGCTTACTGATATGGCATGTTAGATGACACAGTGCTTAGACGTCACTCTCGTTGATTGGACACCATCGGTTGTTTGTTGCTGTTATTGGTTCTGTTGAGACTCCTATTTAACCTAGACTCATATCGCCTGTATCGAGTATCGCATCTTGACCCCGCACAATCCCATACGCTTCTACTCTTAACTTCGTCCGAGTGTTTCTGCCTAAGGGCAGTTTCCATGCACCTACCACTAGGCACATCCTGCTTGCCCTGGCGGTGACTGTGGTCCATGTCAACGAGTATATGCATGTGCGTGTGCATGTCTGTATCTCGTCCGGGTGCTTTACTCTCATAGTTGTGCTTAGCCAGGGCTCCAACAGAATATCGTGGTCGATCCCTCATCAGCAGTTTGATAGGTACGTGTGACACATTTTGATATTTTCTGATACTCCACTTTCCACTCAGTGGACCCCATATTCTTGTCGTGTTCATTCACAAGAAAGAGGTACAATAAAATCATGAGTTTATCCAATTCATTCCTTTCATTCTCCTTGGCCCGTCAGATGGAGGAAATAGTATCTGAGTACCAATGAGTTATCAGCCATCTGGCTTCACAATTTGCAGTTTATATGTCCAGACAGTGGAACACCAACACACAGAATCAGCTGTCAAGGCACTTTTACTGATTTTCATTGTATTTCAACATCGGTCATCAAGGACCAGTTTGGTTGCTAGTCGTTCTGGATAATTTCCCCTTACCACTTGGTGCAAGCATGGGTACTTTGTTCCAGTAGTGATACAACAAGAAATAGCTTTGCCTAGACCTTTTCAAACATACCTCAAAACACCATATGACGCATCCTGCACCAAATTTATCCTCCCTGCAGACCACTCGACAACCATTTCCCTACACAGTACTGCTAGTTGATACATGTACACGCTCCTGGAAAACAATTGAATTCATGCTAGTTTCTGCATCGGAGTATTCCACGAGTTTGGCGTTGTATTCCTGAATGCTCAGGATGATCCCAGCACAAACATCTGCACGACCAATACAATTTCAAGAGTATCATAGAGTATCTGAACTCCAGTAGAATTTGAATTCTACAGAAATGATGAGTAGTGGTTGCGCGCAGATATCAGCAACAGGTCGGTGCACCAAGAGTGCTGGAGAGAAAGTAGCAAGCTGGAAGCAAGAGACACTAACAAAGCTAACATGTGCAGAAATTGAGCAGAAAAGGATAACTGCATTCACATCACAAGCTCACCTTGCAAAATAGAGAACGTGAGATTGTATGAGCACTTTGAAACAATCCCCGATGGTTGATCCTGCTGATGGGCTGAGTCGTTGCAGCTCACGGAAGTGTTTCACAGCCACCCAGACTGAAAGGCACAGTGCGAGGACCTCCCAAACAGTGTTGAGCATCCAAACCATGGAAAGAAGAAACTTGTTATCCCCTCCGTATACATAATTGCACATATATTTGCCAGAGAGGATCAACTCCTCTGGTGTTTGTCCAATGAGCTGTGTTCTTCAAGTTGACAAGTAAAGCTTACCCGCTGGAATATCATAGAGTCCTATTGCCCGATTACTCTGCAAACAATGTTTACAACCAGGAAGATAATAAGAGGGAACATAAGCATCACTCTAGATCCCTGATGCATGGCATTCAACCAAGTAATCATGATCACTTGCACTGTGTATCAGTCAGGTCAATATCACACAGTATTGCACCTGGGTCCCTTACCGCCCAACATGGCAGTCAAGGCCACAATTGTCCCACTTGATGAGTAGTACACGATAGCGCCTAAAACTCGCAATTAATGAACACCCTTGCACTAATTTCAAAGACTCTGACTTACACCTATTGAGTCGTTATGTTGAACCAAGTTTAATGCTTGGAATCTCACTCACCCCTACATATGAGCGCATTGATTGGATGGTAATGAGATGGTTGCAGAATACTTACTGCATCTGTCAGCAATACCGATGGCATAGTTTCTGTGTCTCGCTGGTCAGAAAATGAAACATAGCGCATATGAGACATATGCAGAGCAAAGTTGTTGATCTTGACAGATACACAGAAAATGGTATTCCAATATAGCGTATCTAGAACATTTTGGAGTCAGCACAAGTTGCCCACCACGCTAAAGTACAACATGAGGCACGAACAGTCAAATACAGCACAGTCATGAGAGACCAGTGTTGTCTCCGTCGCAAATTCATTGCATGCTCTTGTTTTCTTCTGATACAGGACTCTCGTCACTCACCCAGATGAGCTCAATCTGAGGCACCATTCTCAGCGAGTTGGCTGCGGCAGTGATAATATTGACGTACCTCTTGTCCAAGTGTTAAGACTGGAAATATCATGAGAATATCAGCGATTTTCGAACACTGTCCTGCTCACCCCAATCGTATGCCACAACGACACCGGCGGCAACTGCAAAACCACAAGTCAACGTTAGATCTAGACATCTTTGATACAACAAACCTGCCCAATAGCTGACAAGAATATTGAAATTGATTTGCGGCCACCAACTTGGATCATTTGAGACGTAGGTCATGTTCCAGGGACCAGGGATGTATGTGAGCAAGTGGGAAAGATTAGTGGTGTATAATGACAGCATTCGTGCTAGATATACCACCATTCAGCATTTCTATCGCCAAAATCAGTATGATGGAGATCTATATCTAATCCCGTATCAAGACCATTGATCTGGTGAAACGGTTCGAAATCACACAACAAGAAGCCCTGGATAATCAAAGTAGACTTTGATTTACAAACCAGTATTACCAATGCAATTACTCGGACACCAGAAAAATCCCAGTGGTTAGTGATATTGCAAACTTATTTCCAATGCCATTTTCGAGGTATTCTGTAAGAAAACATGTAGCCATCGATCTAACCATGATGTGATCGCAACTCACACTGTGTGATTGATACCTGTTAAATATAAGACACCATACATACTAGGTCGAAAGAGGAATCACACATGGGAGACGAGAACCCTGCAACAGGTAAAAAGGATTTCTGATTGTATAGCCTCGGTCAGTGGCCATTGTATTTCCGTGATGTTTTGGAGTGCCGACTTGAGCAGGAGCCGGTACTGGTAAAGGTTGCGAGCTAAAAGCGAGATCCATCAGATAAACTAAGCACGCCATTGTCACTTCGTCATACTCAGCAAATTCATGAGCAGGCTATGAAAGCCGTATCATAGTTGGATGCTCACACATGCACAGCCATCACATACACATCATCACTTTAGAATCCTTGCTCCACCTTCACAGGATGCCAACTTAGATACAAATCCAAAACAGTCACATGTCGCAACATGCAAAAATCGAGGAGCTCTTTATGGAATTTGAAATCTTGTAGCCATTGATCTAACACAGGTTTAAGCATAAACAAGCATATACACCCTTTTCGGCCAGCAAGGCCTCCAATGATGATGATGATGATGGGAAAAGGGCCATTCTGCAGGCATAGCACCAGAGAAGTCAGACAAGAAACAGTGACACAGAGTAGGTTGAAGTGGAGCAACTGTATCTCACCTTATCTGCCACCTTGAACTATTGGGCTATCATGACTATATCAAAACGATGAACAAAGATATGAGGATGGAGCGAATCTGATCTAGAACGCACTATATTGAATGCATCATCATGATGCGCTCAATGATGTATTTCACTGGCAGATACATCGTGATTGATTATTCCTGATTGACATATGTTGAATACCTATACAACATTATCCTCAAATCGAAAGAGAAAGAGAAATTAAGTCCAGCGAAGGGAATATACTACTCACTTGGGGAATAGACGAGCTGCAACTTATGCGTTAAATTTGCGAGAGCTGCTAGTGCTGGCATCAATGTACCTATGAGCAATAGCATACCCATTTCTTCCTCAAGGGTTGAGCATCTAGTGGGGAACATGATAGGCCTATGAAAATGGAATGTAAGTGAACAAAGTTCGTATCATTGAATGGGTACTAACTAGGACTGCTTATATATAAGCCTGACTCACTGGACCGCAAACGAAGCACTGGTCCAAAGAAGCTTATCAAGTTGCAACATTCTTGCATTCTTCAAATTCTAACTGGCTTACCGATGCTCCATATTTGAATCATGACTTCTTTCCATTGTCGCTAAACCCATCTGAGTCAGGCTGGGGATCGGACCATACTCAAGTTCTGGAGCGGTCAAATTATGATGTCCATTGTAGCCTCCTGTGATGGCAATATTTGAGGCGTACTAACAAATAGTTCAAAAGACTAGAGCAAACACTGATCAGACTTCAAAATAATTTGCGGCAAATCAGCAAATCAAACCGTAACTCATCTGTAGGAAATGGGACTAAAGACAAAAGCTCAGAGTTCAGGTAAGAACTGCTGAGGTACGGCGTACGAAGAAGGAAAGATTATAAGGTAATGTTACGTAAGACAAACAAAAACAAATTGAAAGTGACGTCGTTGCACTACAACACACCCCCTGCAATGACAAACTTGTTGCACCCCCTCAAACTGATATAAGTGAAAGTCCATTGCGATGATGCGTGAAAAGTGGCTGTGGAAGTGACTTGGTGAAAATGTCTGCGACATTCTTGTGTGTAGAGAGCCAGACGGGCTCGAACATTCCTTCTTCGATGTGACGTCTGATAAAATGGTATTGCAGGTCAATATGCTTCGTCCGAATATGATTTGCAGCTTCCTTCGACAGTGCGATCGCGCCTGCGTTGTCGGCAAAGAGCTGCAGCAGGAGTGCGAGCGGGATACCAACACACCCGAAGAAGAATTTAAGCCAAAGGCCATCCTGTATCGCGGCGGTCAGTGCCATATACTCGGCCTCCGTCAAGGATAACACGTGAGTCGTTTGCTTTTTCGCGGAATGTGAGATGGGACCCCCATTGTAGAACCAGATGTATCCAGAGATGGAAATCCGGTCTTCTGGACACGAAGCCCAATCCGAATCGCTGAAGCCATGCAGTACAGCATTTATGCCATGGCCTCCGTAGTGAGTTCGCGTGCCGATGGTCCCTGCAAGGTACCTTAGGACATGTTTGGCAGCTGCGTAGTGAGCTGGCTTTGGGGAGGAGTTATGTTGGGCGAGACGCATGATCATGTGAGCGATATCGGGCTGCGTGTACATCATGAGGTAGAGGAGTTCCCCAACGATCTTACGATACTCGGTATCAAGGTCATCAACATGAGCATGCATGTCAGTCGGACGACCAAAAGGGAAGTTAGGGTCCATAGGAAGTGAGACGGGGTTGCATTGGGACATGCCGTGTTCCTGTAGAAGGTAGATAACATAGTCCTCTTGATGCATCCATAGTTCGCGCATCTGACGGTTGCGAACGAATTGGATCCCCAAATCAGTGATCCCGAAGCGAGCAGCTATGTTTGACTTGGTCTGGTCGAGGAACTTGCAATTATTTGCTCCAGCCAGTCCGTCGTCGACGTGCCATGCAATAATGCAGGTGATTCTTACCCCCTCCCTGTTAATGTGGTCAAAGATGAAGACCACATAATCAGCCTCACACCGTAGGAACCCCAAGCTCACAAGTACAGCATGTAGAAGCTTGTATCAGTCATATGCTGCCTGCTTCAAGCCATACAGCGAGGACAGGAGGTGCGCTACCAGACGCTGACCGTCAGGCCCGAAACGTTTGAATCCGGGAGGTTGACACATATAGACGTCTTCCTGGAGTTTCCCCCAGAGGAATGCGTGCCATGCAGTCAAAACAATCTAGCTCCCAGTTGTTAGTGGCGCTGTGAGCTGCCAGCACTCGAATGGATGATGCTTTGGTGACAGGGGCGAACATTTTCCCGAAGTCGACACCGGGTATCTGCGAGAAGCCCTGGGCAACCAACCTGGCCTTAAACACTGGACCCCCTTTAAGGTCATCCTTGAACTCCAAGACCCACCGACAACCAATCGCACGGCGCTCTGACAGCAAAGGTAGGAGCTCATACACCCCCATTTCCGACATCAGGTTGATTTCCTTGTGCATGGCCGTGAGCCAGTGATTGGTGTCAGGGCATCTAATTGCCTCATCATAGGTGGAGGGTGGGACCTTCAGGTTGTACCCAGGTGCCAGTGGATTCCTACAGTGAGTCACTGTGTACCGAGAGGCATGCTAATTCAACGGAGATCAGATTGGCAATCACCTGAGGGAAGCCGATCTCCTCCTCATCCGGAGTGATGGCATCAGCATCGGTCTCCGTCACATGTGACATAGTGGTAGAGTTGGGCATAGAGGTAGAGCTGGGCATAGAATCTGGCATAGTGGAAGATGGCGGTGGAGAAGATAGCTCAGTGGAAGGAGCCAGGGGAGGAGGGACACCTGAGACTTTGGCCACACATATTTCCTACTGGTGTGCAAGGCGTGATTGATCAGCTGCAAGACGACTTTTAAACAGTTCCCCTTCACAGTGGGAACGGGAATTTGGGAGGAGCGACGCACAGTCGGCATCGAGGGTGCTGGTGCAGATGGAGTGGGTACCAGAGGTGCAGGAGGCATGGCAGTTGGACCAATGGTAGTGACCCTCGGTGTAGTCTCCTCTTCGTCGTCATCATTGCTGTCAGGAAAAGGTCGATTACTAAATGACTCGTCAGAGATAACATCTCTGGAGTTGAAGGAAACACCAGTAAGGACATCTCGGCACCTCCACGCCTTCACGCCCGGAGGGTAACCCATGAATATCACCTCACGAGAGTGAGGACCCAACTTTTCCTGAAGTTCGGTGGGAATGCGCGTGAAGCATCACGCACCGCAAACACGTAGATGAGTTAAAGTGGGCTGGGACCCGTTTTGCATCTCGAAGGGGGTCTTTTCTGGCAGCAGTGCACGCGACTCTGACCTATTGAATAGGTAAGCCACAGTGAGTGCAGCTTCTCCCCACAACGTCCGGGGAAGATGTGCATGGTCGAGCATCGCATACATGCATCCCTCAATCATTCGCATGACACGCTCTGCTTTACCATTCTGCTGGTGTGCGTATGGCGCCGACCTTTGACGTTGAATACCTGCAGACTCGAGCGACAAGGTAAAGGCATCGTTGATGAATTCTCCTTCGTTATCTGAGCGGAATGTCTTCACTCGGAGACCAGGACATGTTCTCCCATTTGGCCTTTACCATGGTCCACGCACTCAATGCTTGATCCTTAGACACTAGGAGTTGAAGATTCAGAACGTGAGTGTGATCATCGAGAAATACGATGAAATAGTGTTTCAAGTGTGGCGTAAGCACAGGAATTGGTCTGCAAAGATCTGAGTGGATGAGTTCGAGGAATTTGGATGCACGCTCTGTCTCAGACGAGTGAAATGGAAGGTGAGGGTGCTTGGCCATGATGCACGATTTGCATGTTGATAGCAGGAGGTTGGAGTCGACAGCTACGCCCTTCGCAACACTGCTGAGACGTGAGACGGTGTTTCGGCCAAGGTGTCCTAAGTGAGCATGCCAGAGATCAAGAGTGAGAGGTGTTTGAATGAATGCAGTGATCTCGGGCTCTATAGGGAGGGGAGCAGGAAGCTCAGTGAAGGGAATAAAGTCTACTTCTATGGCATATAGCTTTCCCATCGCTGGAATGGCCCCCAGCATGTCACCTTTGTAACCGAGTTCGCAAGTCATGTTTGCCTTAAAGTTCATGTCCCAACCTTTGGTGTTCATGCAGGATACGGAGAGCAGATTCAGCATCGCACTCGGTGCATGCAGACAATTGGAGAGTTTGACACGCAAACGACGTGTTCTGATATTCATCCAGCCTATACACATTCCCCTCCCCATGGTTCGAAGTACGCCGTGATTTGCCGTGCGAACCGGCACTGAATCCTCCGTTGAATATGTGTGGAAGAAACAGCGATCTTCAACCAGTGTGACGGTAGTTCTGGAATTGAGGATAGTGGAAAAGGGGAGTGGTGCCATGCAGGAGACCTCATCAGCAATTTCGCTGATGGATGTGAAGGAGACATCCTGGTAGATACTGGTGACTGCAGCTGCTATGGTGGGAGTGGGTGCCGTGGATGGTGCTGTAGGTGCTGGAGGTGTGATGACGGCTGCGGCTGTGGGAGTGTCCTTGTGAGTCTTCCCCCACATCCATGGAGCTTGGCCTTCCATCCCCCCGCCTTTCCCATAGCAGTGTGCATGGTCATGATCTCCTTTATTACAGCCAGGAGTCATACAAAACACACTGTCTGGATTGTGTCAATGCTTACGTAGACCTGTGATGGAGTTGACGTTGGAACCACCCGTATTGGGTGCGGAGACAGCATTTGCATATTCGGACCCCGGACGAGCAGAATGAATAGCACGAGCGTGCACATGACGCACTGCTTCTGCGGTGATGTGGGACATGCAACTGTCAACTGTGAACATTAGAGGATTAGTTGCAGTTGTGGTCATGATTTCGTCATGCATGCGCTGTTCCACCATCAATTTGAATTGTTGCCAGATGGCGGTCTGAGGTAGTCCGATAAGTAGACTGTAGATAGCGTCACTGTCCCTGAGAGGGGCTCCTGTGTCACTTAGCCATTCATGCAAGACAGCATGCTGACTGATGTAGTTCGTAGTGTCAGCTGAATCTTTCATGCGAAGTGAATCAAGGCATTGGCGTAATTGATATTGTGCGCTTGTGTCGGTTCTGTTAAAATGCTCCGCAAGCGTCTGCCACGCTTTGCGAGCTGTGACAGCATGCGCCCGTGACACTAGTGCATCAACTGACGGACTAAGACGACACATGATGAGATCCTTCGCCTTGATGTTGTTTAACAGCCATGCACACATCGCTGCTGTTTCAGCAGCCATGACATTGGCAGGATCGGCAGGAGCTGGTAACATGGACAGTGTCCTGAGGAGGTCTGCAGGGTTTACAATTGTATTAACATGGCACCATAAATTCCTCGCACACGAGGGCATATTGCATTTTGGTTGACCATCCGACATAATTTTCAGATCCCAGCAGTTCAGGGATGTGATCAAACTTTCCCATGACGATACCGCTGTGAGGAATGACAGGACAGGAAGATAATATGTGAGCAGCGAGTGAACGCAGGAGCTTCGTCTAGTGGTTTCAGTTGAGGGCTCGATACAAGCCAGGGCTCATAACCTGTAGGAAATGGGACTAAAGACAAAAGCTCAGAGTTCAGGTAAGAACTGCTAGGTAACATTGAATATACCTAAAGACAAAAGCTAGAGAAAAGAATAAGTGAAATAGAACCGGCGTTGACCTGCACCAAACTGGTTCGGTGCATGGATGACTAATGCTCTCCCATGAGCCTAATACCCTAGAAATCACTACGAAACCATTTCCTTCTACTCTAAAGCCAGAATGCAGCTCAGATAAATATTGTATTTCATCTTTTCAATGGAACTCGGACTAAGATGGGCTGAATAATTTTGTACATGTAATGTTTGTGATAAAAATTTGATTAGTCACCTTTAATGATGACTCAGAATAAATCCCACGCATGTCAGGCAACTATGAAAAATAATTCTCGCATAACTCACACTGTGAGAATTTCTTTGAAACCCTAAATACACAGCTCGCGTCATTTCTATGGGTAACAATGTAACATCAGAACAAGGCACCAACCAACAAAAATCTTGAATATTTCTTTTGCATAACATAATCAGCTTATCACATGATCTTTGATCACATGAGACTGAGCTTTATGAATCCTAACAGTCAGGTGACCTATGACCTAACATCAAATTATGGCAAAGTCGTACCTTGAAATGACTAAGGACTAATGACACAATCATGATACAAATGACTCATGTAAATAGTTACTGGTACAGTCTGAATAAGCCCATTCCCCTTAGGAATGTGGGAAATAGTAGCACAGCCACCACCTTTTGTCTATATAAACCCCAATTTTTGCTCATAATAAAAAAGAGACCCCACTTTGAAAAGCATAGAACTGCGTGTGAAGTGTGATCAGTGTCAGCAACAGTGACGAGGGCTGTTAAGCAACTAACTGAGAGGTCATCGTGAACAACAGCGAGCAAGCTCTTTTCTTTCTTTTGATTTTCTACTGGTAAAACTTCAAGCTTTTTTTTTCTTTATTTCTTTTCTGTGTTTTTTTTTTTTTTTCTTTTCACTTCCTTTAAGTTTAGGTGTTATTGTTCTGAATTTGTTTCAGGATTTTCGTGTTGTCTTTACGTCCATCTAAGCAAGAGGCTTAGTGGGAAGACTTCAGGAGTTGATAGTAACACTTGACCTCACTCATCGGAGTAGCGATACTGAGCCAGGGTTTTCTTTGTCTGCTAGACTTTAGTTGTTGAATAGGGGACTTGGTACTGAAAGCCAAGGACGTCCGTTCCTGATTCTGCTTAATACTCATCGTGAGTTCCTTGGCAGCAGGTTCAATAGTGAACTAAGAGTTCTACTGAGCATTGATTAGTCCTGACCTTTGATTCTACCTGTTTGTGCTGAGGGGGTGATTGTTGTAACTTCGCACGACTTTCTGTAATAAGTTTATTACGAAAAGCATTGCTACTGAAGGAAGGGTTTCTCTTATCATTCTGTTTGTCTTCATCAGTACCATACTGTAGGGCTGATTTTCTCTTTGTCTTTAATCGCTGCCATACCGTTGGAGTGCTTGCATTTCGGTTCTGACCTCACAGAAGTGCTTTTTGTCTGAGCGTAGCTTGTGGAAGTGTAAACAGCCACCCACGAATGACCACGTTATCAGCCATTGGTATTTGTCTGAATCGCTGACCGTGGAGATATTTGTTTTTATAGGTGTTTATCTATAGATCATCTATCTAAGAAGACAGCGTGCATGATAAACATGAAACGTACCTCAGAGTTCAGGTAAGAACTGCTGAGGTACAGCGTACGAAGAAGGAAAGATTATAAGGTAATGTTACATAAGACAAACAAAAACAAATTGAAAGTGACGTCGTTGCACTACAACATCATCATCCACCATACTGTTGGACAATACGAGTCGGACGAATTGAGTATTGGATGGTACGAGTTGGGGGTTGGACGATACGAGTCGGACACACACGCATGGTACCAGTCCCAGAGGATTAGCCTCCAGGACCATTTTTGTCTTCTTTTCCTTTTCCGATCCTTATCGTATCTTGTCAGCTTCAGCACCATATGTTTCTCGGCAGCTTCTCTCCATCTTGAACCTTCTATTGCTTACCTTTAAATATCTTGCTCGTATGCAGTGATACCTCAGCGTTGTCTTACATGTCCGCTGAGGTACGTATACCACTACCCTTTTGTATCTAGCTTTGCTAACGTACGACCTAGACTTTGGTCTAGGTAAATTCAATTCAGTGTTGTCTTACACGTCCGCTGAGACTTTGGTCTAGTTCCTACAGGTTATGAGCCCTGGGTTTTGATATAACCCCATACCAGGAAGCAGACCCCCCTCCTCGCGAAACGAACCAGTGAAAACGCTCCCCAATCCAATCATTCTCTTTGTGTCCCAACTTCCTCATTACTATGGGAAAGTACGGCCACATCATCAAGCTTACCGGCGCAGATGAATACCCAGCTTGGCATCGAGCAGTCACTCTGGCTCTTCAGGCAGACGGGCTATGGAACCACTGCAGTTCCAGCACCGGTCCTAACAACTACGCCGAATTCACCGTGGTCATGCCCTCACCTGCTGTCCCTGGGTCTCCCACTGCCGCCGAGAAATTAACCATAATCAAATGGATCAAAAACGATGCACAAGCTAAAGGTATCATTTGCAGGAAGTTGTCAGTGGTCGTTCAAGGTCTCCTAAGTGAGGACTGGATGGCCAGGGCGCAATGGACCACTCTCGCTATGCATTACGCATGTCTCGACGTAACATCTCAGTTTGAACTCCGTGCTCAGTTGTTTGCGGAAAAACTCAAAAACATCGACGACACGTCCTGTTACATCAGTACATTTGAAAATGCGAGACATCGCTTCGCTGAGATGGGAGTCATAGTCACAGAAGATGAGATGGTATTCCTGCTGCTGCACAGTCTTCCTCCCACTCCCGAGTGGATCATATTTAAACTGCATGACAATGAACCTTTATAGCTCATCATCCGTCCCCACTGCATCTTCTTCTTCCACCACGACCACAGTCACCAAGATGACCTTTGCGGCAATCGTCTCTTCACTCTCCGAGGAGGCCAATCGCCTCCGAGGAGAACAGAAGCTCGCCGGACCAGGATCAGAGTATGCTAATGCTATGTCGTTCTCTCGACCTCCTGATGGGAAGGCAAATTCTAAGACAGGCATCTGAGTCCATAAGTCGAATCCCAAGGGTGTCAGCTGCGACAACCCGGCATGTTCTGGGCTGCCACGGTCATTAACACATGACCATGAACATTGTTTTCAGCCAGGTGGGGGAATGGAAGGGCAGGGAGGCAACTTTCTCACAAGGACTCGCGACAAGAGGCCAACAAAGAAACCGGAGGTTGCTGCTGTGACCACCAGTAGCACAGATCCTGCATCCACTTCGCCTACTACGTCCTCCTCGAGCACTGACAAGCCTCACAACCTCAGCTGTGCTGTCATTGAGGAACTTCCTTCTGAGTCTTACCCCAGCTTTGAGGACATGACCTGCATAGTGCGCAGCTCCCTATCTACCATATTAGACTCAGGAACGATGTCGAACCTCATTGCAGATCGCAGTTTCTTCTGGACTTATATGGAGAGCTCACGGGTGACAGTCAAAACCGCCAACCACGGCAGTTTGCCCACTTTGGGACGCGGCGATTGCGTTGCAGAAATGTCACTGGGTGGGAAGACCTTCCGCATCACATTCACTGATTGTCTTCATGCTCCCGGGGCGATGATCAACTTGCTCTCCATCGGTCACATGCTCAAGAAGAAGTGGTCGTGTAACTTCGAACATTCGCTGGCTCGGTGTCAACTTAAGTATCACAGTGAAGTTCTGGGAGAAGTTCCAATGATGGGGAACCTATTCTTCATTGATCTTAAATTCATTCGTCCCAATAGTCCTGCACCTTCACCTCATCATGCACCTCGTGAGATCTCAGCATTTGCTCATGTTCCCTTGTCGCTCGACTTATGGCACACCCGTTTGGGTCACCCAGGGGGTGACATGATCAAGCACCTCTCTCGTGCGGCCACCGGCATTACCATAGAGTCCACAGCCCCCCTTCAGCAATGTGAATCGTGTGTCATCGCCAAGCACCCACGAAAGCCATTTCCTTCTTCTGACAGCCCTTGCACAGCTCACATGCTCGACCTTATTCATTCCGATCTTTGCGGTGTAGAAACAACAATACTGAGAGGAACAAAAGATGCTCCTAACTGTATCTAAAAATGTTGAAGGTCGTGTGTTGCCTAGTCTGCTATGCTTGAGATGACAAGTGCGTTCGACCCTAAAGGGGAAGCAAGTGGAGCGAAGATCTAGTGGTATGCGCTGAAGCGAAGCGCGAGAAAGCGCAGGTGCGCGCAAGGTACGAAGGCGCAGGAATGCGCGCGCGCACGTGCAGAAATGGTAGAGAGACTAAGCTTAAGTGATAATATAATGCAATATAAGAGAAGAGAGATGCAAAGTGTAGACAAATAGATTTCTACTATACTCTGCTAAGTAGTAAGTGACTGGTAGGAAAAGTAAGTTGGAAAGTTCATTGAAAAAGTAAGTAATAGTATGTACTGCTGGCGCTTATATAGCGTGCCTAAGTGCGGTCATGCGGAGCCGAAGCGCTACCGAGTAGGTATGTAAGATATATATGGGTGAGAGTCCATGATAAAAATAAAGATGGAACAATATGCAGATGAGAGAAATAGAAATATACGCACTAGAGAATATGGTGGACAGTGGATGGATGCATCTGGATGGCTGGCGCTATAGGGCGCTCAAGCGTGGGAACGCACACGCGCGTATACATCGCGAAGCGCGGGAAAGTTGCGCCTCGTATAGGAATTGCTGTGGACAGTACACAGAGTGGTGCTGCGAGTTGGTGCTGTATACTCCCTTAGTGGAAACTGCCATATCATGCCATGAGAGGCATGAGTCTCTACAGCGGTCCCTTTCCTGTCACGATGCCCCATGGTAAACTCCATTTCATCATATTTCTAGACGATCACACCAATCTGCTTAACCTGCAACTCCTCACTACGAAGGACCAAGCTTTGGACGCCTGGGAGATTATCAGGAAACACTGGGAGAATCACTCTGGGCGAACGGTTAAGGCCTTTCAGTCTGACAATGGGGGGGAATTTGTGAGTAGTGCATTCTCTAAGGCTCTTCAGGATGCCAGTGGGGCAGTGGCTCCAGCGTTGGTGAATGTGCGTCGCACTTGAATGAGATAGAGTCTCTGTCTACTGCCACGCCCTGAAATGGCACACTGGGCTGACTAAGCTACTCGAACCTCCGATTCTGCCCCTGTTCCTGCACCCCCTGGCTAGGGGTGCCCCACTCCAAGTGCCCCCCTTGAAAAAAACCTGGCGGCGTCCTCGTCACTCACTCTCGTCATCCGCTGTTCTCTCCTTGTTCTTCCTCCTTTCTCTCACATTCTTGTTCTTCTTCGTCACTGTTCTCGTTTTCTTGTTCTTCTTCGTCATTGTTCTCCTTCTCTTGTTCTTTGCCACCTTCATTCTCCTGCTCTTGGTTCTCTTCTTGTTGCATCTGCGACCGTTCCTCAAACTTCCGTTGTTCTTCAGCTAGCTTTGTACCTTCCCATGGTATGAACCTTCGAAGGCGTCGAGCGTGCATTTCCCCTGCTATCGCTTCTCCACTCAACGTCTCTATCTTGTACGAGTTCCGGAGTCATTCGGTGACGCGATGGGGTGGGGACCACTTTGGGAGTAGTTTCCGTTTGGTATCAAATGTATAGTCGAGGTTACTGTGATAAAATTGAACTAATTGTCCTTTAGAAAAGATGACTTCACTTGGTGTACGTCCGAGAACTCGCTTGTCGAATGCCGTCTTGCGTTTGATGGCGTGTCAAACTGCGGTGTCATAGCCATCTAACTGTTGCTGTGCTACATATGCCATCTGCGTGCCAACGTCCGATATTCGTATTGCGGAGGTGCTGTTGCTAAGGTCTGTGCGTGGGGTGTTGATTACCTGTCCTATGAGTAACTCTTTTGGTGAGAACTTCAGCGCTGGTAGTATACAATGGTTGAGTGCCGTGATTGCGTCATCCAGATGATCTGGCCAGTTAAGTGGTATCTTGTCCCACGAGAGTGCTTCGTGGTCATCTTCTCCTATGTTCGGCGCACATAGTCTTTTCAGTACGTGCAACAGTATCTTGTTTGTGCCTTCGACTAAACCGTTAATCCATGGTGAGTATGCGGCTGATGACGTGAGTACTACAGTTCCACTTAGCGCAAAAGTTTTTGACGACTGAATTGTTGAAGTGCCTCCCTCCGTCCGACATGAAGGTTTCTGACGCTGTAAAATTCTTGAAGATTTTCGCTAAGCTATCAACCGTCGTCTTCGCTGTTCCTGCCGACTTATATTTGAATACCCACACATGTTGGGAAAACGTGTCTAGATATACTCCTAAGGTATTATACCCTCTTGCCTTCGGTAGTGTGAGGTAGTCCCCAACTAAGAGTTCAAAAGGGTGCCGGCGCGTTATCGGTTCTAATAATGAGTGGAGATGTGACGTACCAAAATTCTTGCAGTGGCTGCAATTGCTGATTGCTGTCATGATAGATGCGTCTAACTTTGGGCTGTAGATCTGGTCCATTAGTGCTATCTTAATCGCGTCTCGTCCCCAATGTCCGCCCTCGTTGTGTTGCTTCACTGCCCATGCTCGAGCTTCTTCTTTATTGACGCATTCCACTTTGCTGCGTGCTCTGACTGCCGTTCCACCATATAGCTTCCAGAGTTTCCCATCTTCGATCAAGTACTGGGATGCACGGTGTCTTGCACGTTTTCGGTCGCGGACATTGGTTCCTCTATCGATTTGTAGCATAGCTTCAACGACTTCATGAAAGACCGGTTCATCTGCAAATCGTTGCAGAAGCTGTGATGCTGTTGAATCTTCAATGTTAGTAGATACCTGGAGTAAGTCATTGATCAAACCCATGTTGGCTTCCCAGTCTTCGCTAACCTGTCCATTCACTTCCATCGAGTAGTTCTATGTCTCTCGGGTGTCCTTCCCACTGTCTGCTTAATCCATCTGCTATAACATTGAGTTTTCCCGGCACGTGTCTAACGTCCACGATGTTATGGGCCAAGATTCCATCTCTCCATTGTGCATGCGCTGCATTCAAGCGATTACTAATTAATATGTCCTTTAATGCTTGGCAATCCATTTCGACTTCGACTGGGAATCCCCAAATGATGTCCGAAAACTTGTCTAGTGCGAATTTCAAGGCTGCAAACTCGAGTAGGAATGGTTTGTAGTTTCGTTCTGCCTGTGATGTACATTTTGATGCGAATGCGATTGGGTGCAGGTGTTCTGTCCATTTCCCAGATGGGCTCTTCAGTGCGGTTCCAGTTGTGACAATACTGCTGCGAAGCCTTCTGCACATCCATCCAATGTTACGACGAAATTGGAGCTGTCGTATTTTGGGCCTTGCAGGATTGGTTTCGACACGAGTGCGGCTTTAAGGTCTAGAAAGGCTTTCATGTGTTCTTCTTTCCAGAGGTCTTGCAGTTTGAAACTTCGTAATGTTCGCCTATACGTGTTCTTTGTGTACGGTACTGTTAACGGTGCTCCTTTGATAAGGTTCCGTAGTGGCCCTTCCCGTTGTAGAAACAACAATACAACGAGGAACTAATGAGGCTCCTGACTGTATCTAAAAAATGTTGTAGGTCGTGCGTTGCCTAGTCTGCGTTACTTGAGGAGACAAGCGCGTTCGACCCTAAAGGGAAGCGAGTGCAGTGAAGATCTAGAGGTATGCGCTGAAGCGAGGCGCGAGAAAGCGCAGGTGCGCGCAAGGCACGAAGGCGCGGGAACGCGCGCGCATATTAGCGCAAAGTGCGGGAAAGTGCGCATGCGCGTGTGGAAATGATAGAGAGACTAAGCTTAAGTGATAATATAATACAAGATAAGTGAAGAGAGGTGCAAAGTGCAGACAAAATGGATTTCTACTATGTTCTTCTAGGTAGATAGTGGGTGGAAAGTAAAGTTAAAGAGAAAGTAAGTGAAAAGTAAGTGGAAAAACTCCCCCTCGTAGTATGTACTGCTGGCACTTATATAGCGCGCCTAAGCACGGTCATGCAGAGCCGAAGTGCTACCGAGTAGGTATGTAAAGATATATATAAGTAAGGGTCCATTATAAAAATAGAGGTGGAATGATATGCTAATAAAAGAAATGGAAATATACGCACTAGAGGGCTTGGTGGACAGTGGATGGATGCTTCTGGATGGCTGGCGCTATAGGGCGCTCAAGCGCAGGAAAGCTGCGCCTCATAGTGGAATATCTGTGGATAGCACACAGAGTGATGCTGCAAGTTTGTGCTATGTACTCCTAGTGTAACACGCCATATCACACCATGAGAGGCATGAGTCTCTACACCGTAACGAGTAGCTTTGAATTAAGTCTCTGAAATGACTAGTTAATCCTAAAAACGACTCAAGATTAAGCGCATCCGGTGGTTGTTCCCAATTGACTACTGCGGTTAACTTAGCTAGATCCGGTTGTACGCCTTCTGGGCCTACTGTAGCTCCTGCGAACATGGTTTCTGTCATAAACAAACGGCACTTTGTTGGAGAAAGTGAGATTTGACGTTCCTGACACCTCTGAAAAATTCATTTTAGTTTGTCCAACATTTCCTGAAATGTGTCTGCTGCGCATTCGCCGTCATCAACAAACAGTTCTATGGTGCTATCTGCTAACATATCATGCAAATTGTTAGCTGTCATCTCGGAGAAGGTTGAGGGTGCGCCTGTCAGTCCCATAGGCATTCTTTTGTACCAAAAATAACCTCTCCCTTCAATGTAGAACGCTGTGTACAGCCATGACTCTTCTGGGATTTCAACCGCATAGAATCCCGATGCGAAGTCAAAAACCGATACATACTTGTGTCCACTTAACCTTAGCTGTTTGGCTCTGATATCACCTTGAGGCATCGGTGCAATCGTCGTAACTTTGTTGACTTCATTGAAATTTTGGCAGATTCTCCATTTTTGCAGTTTTGGGGCATTTTCTGTCCTTCTGGGTTCTTCTGGGACCTCGCATTCTGGTAGAGTGAATGCTGGTGGTTGACCGCTTCGTAGACACTGTTTGTTGACAGCTTGTTGCAGCTCTTCTAACGTCATGCCTTCCTGCTCATGCGCTTTTTTCGCCAGAACTGTGTTTGCGCAACACTTGACAGCTTCCGGTGGCGCATGCTCGATAATTCCGGCTTTGATCATTTTGTCGATTTTCCCGTGTAAGAACTGTATTTGCGGGGGAGTGAGCGGTCATTGATGGACCTTTAGATTGAAGGTTGTTCCCTCCGGTATGTTCAGCCGATGGATTGCTCCCGGAACTGGCAGTACTTCTCCTAGAGAACATGCGAAGATATCAGCATAATCGGCAACAAGTGTTTTTACCTGTTCGAGCTCTTCTGGTGTGAGGTCCTTCCCGTACTGAACATGTTTCACTATCCAGGCTGTTCGTCGCGGGTTGTGGGGTTCCGTTAGTCGAGTGAATGTTGCCTCGTCATTTGCTAGGAATTTGGTGGGTATTTCCTTTAGGGAGTTGTCACGCTCATTTGCTGGTATGGATTCTTCAGCAGCTTCGTCCTTTGTTTCCTCCATTGGTGTTTCTTGCGCTATTATGTGAGCTGGAGTTGTATCTTGGTCCTTAATACTTGCTCTTGCCGCTTGGGATTGATTTCGTAGCGTCGTTGTGCCTCCGATTCCTGTGACTTGGACTTCATCAACCTCGTAATTGTGGATTTCTTTGAAGGTTTGCAGCAGCGGCTTCCCGAATAAAAACTTCCAACCTCCCCCACTCTGTAGCACTTCGAATTCTCCTCGTGCTCGTATCCCTCCTATTACTACTTCTCCTTTCCAGACTGCCTCTGATTGCACTATTGCTCCGTTTGCCATACTGAGACGTTTGGTTGACGGGCTCCAATTGCCTAGCCTATGTTTGATGTTCTTGAAGATGGACGCGCACATGATGCTCGTCATCGCCCCTTCATTGAATAATGCTTTGACTCTGATCACCTCACCTTGTGGGCCTAGGAACGAGGTGTATTGTAGAAATGGTAGGCAGTGTTGGCTTCTATTTTCGTTTTCTGCCGCCGAATACAGATCACTGACATCACATTGATTATCTGCTGTTGATACATTGTATGGTTCTGTGTCTATGATTGTTCCGACGGGGCTTTGGACATTGTCCTCGCGCGTTGCCTCTCCACGTACGAGGACTGGTTGTTCAGCTTGTTGAAGTTTGATTTCTGTTTGGGTTGTCTGGTGTCCTTCTACACTGACAACCCTGGTCCTTTTCCCTGGTCCCACTGTGCGTACTCTTCTTCAAATGCTACGTCGATTTGTACCGCGTTCACACGATTAAAGTTGCCTAATGCTCTCACTGCTAAACTTCTCCAAATTCTCTCCTGGATTGGCAGTTGCGACGCCTCTGGCACTGGGCACTCTGCTGATCTATGTCCATGCGCTCCGCATTTGAAGCATTCCCCCGAGCATATCATGGCACTGCCAGGGCGAAGTGGGAACTGGGTGGTTTCTGTGACTCGTCCAGTTTGTCCATACTTGGCAAACCATTGCTTGAGCTGGTCGTCATACGCTGTTCGACCTGGTGTGGTGTCCGGATGGTGCGCTATGTCATTGATGTGGCTTCGCATGATGTCTCGTTCTTCCTGTGTGAGAGGTTGACATTGGTGAATCGTTTGTTGGGAATTTGTCAGTAGCTCTCTGTTGACGTAGTGTATGCATGGTGTTAGATTGGATGAAGGTGTGGTGCTTCATTCGATTGGGTTAGGCCATAAATTGGTGTGCTGTAGCTGTAGACGCATAACCTCTATTGCATCTGTTTGCATGGTCTCGAGCCTTGCAAGGCGAGCGCTCTGCATCTTCTCTTCCTCTTTCTTCTTCCGTGCTGTCTCTGCTTTCTCTCTCAGCTTGTTCGTATCAAGCACTTTAAGCTCATCTAGGAACTTGCTCCATTCCGCTAACCCCGGTGTTGTGAGCTCCTTGATTACCATTGGTAAGTTTTCCTGGACTTGGTACACGAGCCCTGCCGTTGTGTTGACTCCGGCTTCATTGACGAGCTGCTGTAAGTTCACGTGGAATTGGAGATGTGCCCATGTAGGGACGCCTGCGACTGTGATCTGTTTGCCTACTTCTTCCTCTTTCAGTCGTAAGGCCAATATTTCTCATTGGTAGTCGAGCCCTGTTTTTTCAGCTACTGTAATTGCTGGTCAACGGTTAGAAAATGCTGTTTTGACGTCCGCCCATGTGTTCTTGTGTGTGCTGTCCAGCTTGTTCCACCACGTGTCTGCAATTGAACCTGCCGACAGTAGGGTACTGAATACTGTGATCTTCCCTTGTTCAGTCTTCAGTTCATTGAGCACGACGTAGCACTCGACTTCGCGCAAGAAGTTCTGTGCGTTCTCATTGGCTTTGCCGTGGAACCACCCTGGCGTGTTGCTATTTCCTGACATCTTTTTTGGCTTTGGTGGTTGCGAAGTGGCTTTAGCAGTGATAGGTTTTAAGAAGGTCTTGATTGGTGTCGTAGGTGGGAACGGCCACGGAGTGATTATCTTCTGTGACTGTACGACGGTGCTTAAGATCTTTGGTGGTTGGTCGTCAAAGGTAGGAAGTGTATTAGCCTCTGGATCTGGTGCTCCCACTAATGACTCTTTATCTTCTTCGTCGGTCTGTTCTAATTGCTGGCAGACTTCGTGGGACTCGTACTCCGAGTTCTCCTGGTCTGTAGGTTGGTCTTCTATCTCGTTGGATGTAAATTCTGGTGTATCTAGTGGGGATGATTCAGTTGCAAGAAGGAGGCGTCAGAGAGGCTAGTTAGGCTTTTTTTCGAGATGAATTGTCCTTTCGGACCTCTTGGTTGCTTTTTTGGGGGCATTTTGGCGTTGTTTCTTATCGTCTTTTCTAAGACAATAATAACGGAATGTGTTCTGCACGTGTGCGTTGACGTTCTGAGCCTTGCTTTTTGTTGACGTTTCCAATGCTGTAACGTTGTATCAACCAATCGTTGTTTCTGAACCAATCTAATAGAATCTGAGAATTCTGATGTGGAAAGCAGATATACGCTGATGCGAAGATCGAATCCCACTCTCTCACCACAATGGGGCAGTGGCTCCAGCCTTGGTGAATGTGCGTCGCACTTGAATGAGATAGAGTCTCTGTCTACTGCCACGCCCTGAAATGGCACACTGGGCTGACTAAGCTACTCGAACCTCCGATTCTGCCCCTGTTCCTGCACCCCCTGGCTAGGGGTGCCTCACTCCACTGGGATAGTGTGTCAACTCTCCATGCCATATGCACATCAACAAAATGGAAAGGCTGAGCATGCGATTCGGACTATAGGAGGGCGTCTTCTGTTCCATCGAACGAGGGGGTGGTTGCTGAAGGAGAAGAAGTACATGAGAAGGTGAACTTGAAGGAAATTGAGCCGAACATAGACATCCCCGAGGCATTTGCTAACGTGATGATCGAGGAGCACGCACACATTTCCATCCGAAGTGACCGAAGAAGAAATCCCAACGACTCTAACTACGATATGTCAATCCCTCCCACAACGTACGAAGAAGCCATGCTGCGCCCTGACCGTAATGAATGGCTTACTGCCATGAAAAAGGAGCTGCAAATTATGGAGATGCACGTTTACAAGATCGCGACCATCCCAGAAGGTCGCAAGGCAATCGGCAATTGTTGGGTCTTAGAGTTTAAAGAGGACAATAAGGGCGGGTCAATTTACAAGGTGCGTCTTGTCGCCCAAGGATTCTCTCAAATTCCAGGCATAGACTACGGCGCAACCTTTGCACCAGTACTAAAGACAGCATCCCTACGACTCATTGCAGCTCTGGCATGCAAGCATGACTGGGAACTTCACTCCTTCGATGCCACGCGCACTTTCCTCTGGGGAGTACTTAAAGAGGAGATATACATGCGTCAACCCAAGGGGTTTGAACATGGAGACTGGAGGGTACAGGTCTGGCGGATGCTTCGCACAATCTACGGATTGAAGCAGTCCGCTGTAGAGACTCATGCCTCTCATGGCGTGACATGGCAGTTTCCACCAAGGAGTGCATAGCACGAACTTGTAGCATCACTCTGTGCGCTACCCACAGCTATCCCTATACAAGGCGCAGCTTTCCCGCGCAATGCGCGCACCATTCCCACGCTTCACGATGTATATGCGCGTGCGCGTTCCCGCGCTTGAGCACCCTATAGCGCCAGCCATCCAGAAGCATCCATCCACTGTCCACCAAGCCCTCTAGTGCGTATATTTCTATTTCTCTCATTGCATATTGTTCCACCTTTATTTTTATCATGAATTCTCACTCATATATATCTTTACATACCTACTCAGTAGCGCTTCGGCTCCGCATTACAGAGCTTAGGCGCGCTATATAAGCGCCAGCAGTACATACTATTACTTACTTTTCAACTAACTTTACATTTTTTACCACTTACTTTTCCTTCAACTGACTACTCACTACTCACTTACTACTTAGCAGAATATAGTAGAAATCTATTTGTTTACACTTCGCAGTCTCTTCTCTTACCTTGTATCATATCATCACTTAAGTTTAATCTCTCTTATTTCCGCATACGTGCGCACGCTTTCCCGCACACCGCACAATACGCGCGCATGTTCCCACGCCTTGCGCGTACCTGCGCTTTCTTGCACTTCGCTTTGGCACACACCTCGAGATCCTTGCTGCACTCACTTCCCCTTTAGGGTCGAATGCACTTGTCTTGTCAAGTAACACAGACTAGGCAAAGTGCAACCTTACAAACATTTATAGATACAGTCTGGAGCCTCATTTGCTCCTCACAGTAATGTTGTTTCTACACCGCCATGGAATGGTACGAGCAGGTGAGGGAGGTGATGGATGAGTTGGGTTTCACTCGGTGTCCCGTCGACTATGCAGTGTTTCTTTTTGACAGCAGCACCTCCAGCACTCGTATAGTCTGCATTATTGGGTTCCACGTCGACAATGGGATGGGAATGTCTAATTCGCCGGCTTTCTCAACCTGGGTCAAACAGAAGATCCATCAGTGTTTCGGCATCAAAGACATGGGACCAGTCACCAAGTTCATTGGAATCCAATTCAAACGAAACCGTAACACACGCCAGCTATGGATGCATCAAAGCGAGTACATCACCTACCTACTGGAAGAATATGACCTCCTTGACTGTAACCCAGTCTGTCTTCCTCTTGACCCGCATCACCTGTTTGGCAGACCAGACACCATCCATGACACAATCCCCAATCTCCCCACTCTCTTTCGCAAGCTCATCGGTGAACTATTGTACCTCGCCATTTGTACCCATCCAGACATCTCATATGCCGTCAACTCCCTCGCACAGCACAACTCAGGCCCTCTCCCAGCACATTATGCAGCTGTGAAATGACTACTTTGCTATCTCTCTGGTACTATCAACCTTCGCCTACAGTACGGGGGTGCCAGCGCAAACGACAAACTGCATGCATACTGTGACACCGATTGGGCCAGCTCACCCTCTGACCAGTTGTCAATCTCAGGCTATGTATGGTACTATGCCGGGGGCATCATAGCTCACGTCTCAAAGAAACAGATGACCCATGCTCTCTCATCCACAGAGGCCGAATATATGGCGGTCACGCACATCATACAAGAAGGCCTCTGGATCAAGTCGCTCATCATCTCGCTTCATGTACATCTTCCTTTCCCCATCGTCATCTACATGGACAATACTGGCGCCATCTCATTATCAACTGAAGCACGCAATCACATCCGCTCCAAGCACATTGATGTGCGATACCATTTCATCCGGGAACATATTGAGAAAGGAACATTCTTACTCAAATGGGTTGCCTCCCACAGGAACACTGCAGACATCTTCACAAAAGCTCCCTCGACCTCTCTTCATAAAGCATCTGCCCGGCCTTCATCTGGTGTCTCGCTGAGGGGGTGTGTTGGACGATACAAGTCGGACGAATTGAGTATTGGATGGTACGAGTTGGGGGTTGGACGATATGAGTTGGACACACACGCATGGTACCAGTCCCAGAGGATTAGCCTCCAGGACCATTTTTGTCTTCTTCTCCTTTTCCGATCCTTATCGTATCTTGTCAGCTTCAGCACCATATGTTTCTCAGCAGCTTCTCTCCATCTTGAACCTTCTATTGCTTACCTTTAAATATCTTGCTCATATGCAGTGATACCTCAGCGTTGTCTTACACGTCCGCTGAGGTACGTATACCACTACCCTTTTGTATCTAGCTTTGCTAACGTACGACCTAGACTTTGGTCTAGGTAAATTCAATTCAGTGTTGTCTTACACGTCCACTGAGACTTTGGTCTAGTTCCTACACATACTTGTTTCACAACATTGATGTAAAGTTGTCCGTGTGCAAACGAATCTGTACGTAGTAGGTCAGTCAATCCTTAGGCCTTGAGATCCATCGCACAATCGATTTTGAATTGGCTGACTCTCACGATAAACGAGCCAAACATTACATAAGCAAAACTTTGCCAAATCATTACCGTACTACTGTGCTACATGGGCCGCTAGATCATCATCTATCAATATGGACGGGGTGAAAGCTGCTAAGTACGTTGAAGTTCGTGAATCCTTACGCTCAACATACTGACAAATCCCCAGGAGACGCAAAATCACAGATAAATCCGTCCCAAATGCTCTTGCGCAGCTTCCAGAGTTCGCTGAGGACTCACACATGTACCAAAGCTTGCTAGAGATGGAAAAGAGGCTCGACTGGACAATGAACCGGAAAAAAGTGGAAGTGCAAGATGCATTGGCGCGCAATCCGACTGTAGTTTCACATGCCTGCAATATACGATTGGTACTAACAGATTATCAGACTGCACGTACACTGCGGCTATTCTTGAGCCATACGGTCTCTGGGCAGCTGTGGCAAACTGGCGAAGCTGGTGCCGAGGGCGTAAACTTTGAGACGGGGCAGGGAATTCCAGCCTGGTCTCTGAAGGTTGAAGGGCGACTATTAGAGGTACGTTTATTTCAGCGGATGAACGCATTGCTTTAACGCCCATATAGCTTCCCAATCAACGTGCGCGGGACAGGGTTTCTCCTCGAAAATTCTCCACTCTCATCAAACGAATGATCGTTGAGCTTGACCGTGACCCAACTTTGTATCCAGATGGGAATGTCATCGAGGTAAGCGAGCTCAGTTGAGATGAGGTGGTCATCTTATTTTAATTCGTTGTTTCAGTGGCCTCGGGGTCCGACTATTCAGCAGCCTCTCGATGGGTTTACCGTAAGGCGAACTGGGGACCAGCCGACGAAAGTGCGCCTCATAGTATATCTCGAGCAGACACCAGAGCAGTACAAAGTGGCATCAGACCTGGGTACGTCTCGTGCATCTCGACTTGAATTCATCGACCTGATGATAGTCCCTAGGCAACGTCTTGGGAATCAAAGAGGAGAGTCGCATTGGCATAATTCAGGCCATGTGGAACTATATCAAAATACATGGCCTGCAAGACAAAACAGATCGCCGAAGAATACGCGCTGACGATTATCTGAGACCGGTGCGCTGATTATATTGACTCTTTACTATCATATGAAGTTCATCATTGCAGATCTTTGGCGGAGAAGGCATTATGTTCCACCAGCTGCCAGAGCTAGTCAATCGATATTTGATGCCTCCAGACCCTGTAGTTATCTATTACACCATTAACCCAGCACAGATACCCCCAGAGCGCCCTTCTGCATGGGATATCGAAGTCAAGATGGAGGACACGAGTTTGAAGAACCGCATTATGGTGACAGTACAATCAAGTAAAGACAGCACGTCCGACCTCACCAAGTTGGATGATGAAGTAATATGTCCATTCCCTCTGATCCGACCCCTTCTCTAACACTCAAAAATGTAGATTGCGCTGCTATCACAATCACTACATAACTCGCACACGAAGCGGCAATTCCTTCAAAGTTTCGCCAGAGACCCAGCTAATTTCATACAAACGTGGTTGGCATCGCAGTCTCGCGACTTGGAAAGTGTGCTCGGGAGTGGACCGAGTGAAGGTGCCACTATTCGCGCGGAGGAGTTGCGTAGGAGTGATTTCTTCAGGCTACCTTGGGTTGAGGAAGCTGTTGCTGTTCATGAAGGGTTGCGTCTGGCATCTCGAGGTATGCAATGAAAGTTGTAGAACTACGGTCCCTTGCTATGTCGGCCTTGCTTTTGCAGTCTTATCTTATTCTAATCGTTGCATTGTTGTACTTTCGTGTGTATTTCGCCAAGAGATGATCATTTCCCATTTTATGCTAGTACGCGACCTTAATTTTTTGACTCCGAAGTCAAACCACCCGAAATGAAACATGCGATAAAGACTACAATAGCTCTAAGCGCCCACGTTGGGCATTACGACGGCACACCTTTCTCATTCTCACTGTCATGGCCAGTAAACAGGCAAGTCTTTTATTAATTGCTTTTGAGCTAGTCATGAAGGTAGTTCGTGTCACAGCTCGGGAAGTTGAGGCAGGTTAGTCGTCGATTTATGCTAATACGTGGCTTCTCTACTCAAGTGCTGTTGGAATGAAATAGTGGGCTGGTGAGAAAATATCCTCGCGAGATAAGACTATCGTCGCGGAAGAGTTCAAGGACATTGAGCAGGACATCGAGCTCCGAAAAGAAGGGATTCAGAAGTGCGTTCGTCTTTCACAGAACTGCATAGAACCAATTGACATTCTACGTGACAAGGCTGCAGGCAGCTGCGGAAGATTACCAGCATGTACTTTCCAAAAAGAAGGAATCAACCGTTATACAAGAGGCAGAGAAACTCATGCCGCTTGATGCACTGGGAATCGTAATGATATCACATGGTGAAGAATTTGGAGACGAATCTGCTTTCGGTACGCCACCACTCCTTTGTCGATTTGCTTTCCTTTAGTTGATATATTCAGGGACATCACTGGTGAAGTTGGGTAGAGCTCATTGCAAGGTTGCCACTCTGCAGGAGGCGTTCGCCCTTACTTTTCAGGACACCTTCATCACTTCCTGCCAGAACTTCGTTCAAGACATAAAGGACTACGAACACCAGCGGAAGAAGTTGGAGAGTAGGAGGTAAGATAAGCTAGTCCTCTCGCTGTCTTGAAGGTGCTCACTCTGGGTTCAACAGGCTGAGCTATGACGCCGCTATCACTAAATTTGATAAGATCAAAGGCAGCAAAAAGGAAAAAGAAAAGGAAAGGCGAGAAGCTGAGGATGAGCTACAACGTAGCCGTCTGCGCTAGTGAGTGACACGCCAGAGTTAGTCATCTAATTCACTGACAAGGGCATAGCGAAGAAACTGCTGAAGATGTGCGCTCCCGAATGCAGGCTATTCAGGAAAACGAGATACAACAACTTCGAGAATTAACTTCGTTTCTGGATCTCAAGCTCAATTTCGCCAAGCAGTACTATGAAGTGTTGCAGGATGTGAAAGCAAACTGGTGTGACGAGTATGTTCATCCCAGCTAGCCTGGATCTAGCTTCTGATTTCCAATATGTTTAGGTCTACTCTGGCAAAGTTTGAGACTCAACGAAAGAGCTTTCACCCTCCTGTCTTCTCACGCGCCACAGATGATGGCAGATTTCAGTCTGTATCCAAGGGGTCCATGATTTCCCATGCGTCTGGTGCAGTAGCTTCCTCCAACGGTTCCGACGAGCATACTTCGTCCCCTATTTCTACCCGCCGGAAGTCAGACGCAGGGAACAAGACCATCTCACGACCGTCGTCGCGGGCATCTCGTAAACGCTCCGATAGCAGTGTTACACGGAAACGTTCTGACAGTGAGGCTACATCTGGTGCCCCCGAGACTCCGAAGGCAGACATCTCGGGTAAGAAGATGAACATTACTGGTTGGGCATCGAGCGCCATGAGCTCGATGACGGGAAGAGGGAAAAAAGACAGAGATAACTTTGCAGCCCTCACAAACGGGGACGACCCTGAGACAGATATCACCGACTTTTCCCGTCCTCCAAGCTCTCGGTCCTTTTCTCGGAAATCACCCAGTTCCAAGGCGAAAGAACTACTTAATGGGTCCCCCAAAACGGCGACCCAAATCATGAAGCCGCCTTCCCAATATGCACAAAAGCTTGTTCGGGCGTTACACGACTTTACAGGTTCTTCCGATGAGCTCACCTTCAAAGCCGGCGACGAAATTATCGTTATCCAAGAAGTCCTGGATGAGTGGTGGCTTGGCGTTTTGTCAAACGGTCGGAAGGGGCTGTTCCCCTCTACATATACGGAAACCATTTCATTGTCACCATCATCTTATCGAGTCTCGGCGCAGTCATCTGAAGACGACTTGCACTATACTGCTGCGAGCGAGGATAGCGAAGACGATGTCAGTTACCTTCTTGGAAGTCGTGTTATGGACACGAGTCATATATCTGCGAGGTTTGGACATGGTTTCGATACAGAGAGTGTCACTAGTACCGTTCCTGAGGATGAGGAAGAGTCAAGGTTGGTGACGGCAAAAATTGATGAAGAAGATGTGTACTATAACCCGCGTCACGCATCTCCACAACTGCTTCCACCTTCCATCTCAAGCAGCCGACCTACCTCTGAGTCTAGCTTTGCAATCAAGCGCGCTCCCCCACCTCTTCCGTCACGTCGACTGACTAACACAGCTGCTCCCCCGCTACCTAGCCGCACCTCTATCAAGCCCCAGTCACAATTTAATAGTCCCCGTCCTCTGACATCGGCATATCTGACACCATCGCCTTCTGCGAGCAGTGTGCAAGGACCAAACGTGTCACCTTTTGATAGCCTCTTGGACGTGTCTTCCACTTGAAGCTTGCGAAGCAGTTGCTCCGATTCTGCGCTGGTCTTGGATTATCTGTATTCGGTGGATCGACAAGTAATTTAGCTGTCGTTTTGCTAAATCATTGATTGTTAATGTGACTACTGACACTACGTCTACCGTGTCGAGGGGGATTCGTCGGATAGGCGAGCTCGGGGCCCTCTAGGTCAAGTTCGACTTTTATTTGTTTGTTGTATGCATTCTTCGACACGAGCTCTCGGACAGACATCTCCGTCAGTATTAACTAAAACTACTATAATCGTTTGGTACGAACAATTCATGTTCATCAGGATGCTCGACTACTGAATCTGTCGATTACTTATAATTAGACATGTATGTGACTTGTGACAATATTAATCGCAGCATCTCTCCTCTGAGACTCCATTCCAACGACCATGTCTTTTAGAAAGATCGACATCGACGCTTATGACGAGGATGTCCTACTGGAGGGCGAGCTTTGCGAGCCAGATCCACGCGATCCCGCTCAAGTCTTGAGTGATGCGAAGCAGAAACAGGCAGCAGTCCGGAGCACGTTAGCCAGGTATACTCCCTTCTCGCTACTTTACAACATGATCTAACCTAAGTACTACTTATTCGCGCAGGGGGGACATACCAGGGGCGCTGGGAATCGCGCTGGACAGTATACCTTATGGGCCAAATGTCGAGGAAGCTAAGGTGACTCTGTTGCCCGCATCTCACCAATACGCTGACATTTGCGTAAGAACCTGACGTTGCAGACCGTTGTCTCGATACTGAATAGCACGAAATCATCGGATATAATCAGCGTCGTGAAAGCGCTCTCCCAGGATGCTCAGGACACATTGATGAAGTACCTTTACAAGGGTATGGGGATGCCAGGCTGGGGTGATGTGAGCGGCAGCGTGCTCTTGGGGTGGCATGAGAAGGTGTGTCTGAAGTTCTTCTCCCATATAAATTTTCTGACCATAAATTTGCAGTTGACAGAAGTTGCCGGCACAGGCTGTATTGTACGAGTAATGACTGATCGAAGAATTGTATAAATGAGCATGCCCCCGCAGTTACTAATGGATCATGCACATCTCCAGTACACAGCAGGATAAACACAAATACTTCAGCATTCTGATTGATATGGAGGTACATGACACTGCAGCAAGACGTATAACGTTTCAGATCCACTACGAATTCAACTACAAATAGATTCACAAAACATCATGATGAAGACCAGTGTTGACACAATCGCTGTTGACTGGAACTGCAGTCAGTAAGATCCTTGGTAGAAAGGTAAAAACTTACACTATACAGACCTGAAGCTCATTCCAGAAAATCCCCCTCGGTCAGAATGCGCCCATTGAACATCTTTCCGAGGTGAGTTGGTAGATACCCCATGCCTTTCCTTCTCATTCCGAACAACCTCTTCAGCGGAGGAAGCTGGGATTGCTTGAACAAACACGATGCTCTCGCAGAAGAGCGGTTCTCCTCCCTGATGAATCCATCACTATCGGCTATCAAGTCTTCGTCCCCCAAATCCGGCGCGTTGAGCCCTAAGAAATTGCAAGTGCAGAGGTACATCTCGTAACTGGAGAAATACAGTTGACCCGCAAAAAGGTTGAGCTGGAAAATCAGCGGTTCCAATGGCGTCAGATGTGGGGTCGAAGGAACACGGTACAGTTGAAGATCATCGCATGCCTTCATCGTGTTTGTAGTCCGAGGAGTATATACGCACAACTGAACTGCGTTACTGTTGCGGATATCAGGCAGCAGTGCGTCCACTTCGTTTGGGCTCATCACTACCAGCACTCCAACGTCACTGAGCACGATCCAATTGACGGGCCGCAGGTATTCATCCGCTTTCTGTGTGGTAAGGATAGTCCCCACCGTACGAGCGAAGTCACGGGTTACTAAAACCTTGCGCGCCCAGTGATGATCTTCATGAAATTTGGTAGTGGTGTTGACGAGGCTGGATAGGGCTGGAATGAAAACGGGAGACCCTTTGGGAATTCGGCCGGTCTTGACAAATTGACGGACGTGCGCATGCAAGTCCTGAGCTGCGGGTTGCACTTTGGGCGGTCTTTGAACTTGACGTTCTCTCTCTACCTCGTGAATCACCTCCCTTTCTTGTTCCTCATCCATGCTCCTTTCGGGCCCCGTTAAAACTCCGAGCTCCTCACACTTGCTTCGAATGTCTGCATCGCAGACATGGGATACTTGAGAAGGACTGCGTGGTGCGTACATATCCTCTAATGAACGCTCCTCTGGCTGCAACCAGGCTGTTTTCAGGGTGGAACTCGAAGTGGTAGGTGCATGCGAGAATTGAGTCCATGCGGAATGCCGGGCGTTGAAATCCGATCCCTGTTGAACCCAGTGGAATGCACGCATCTGAATATCAAGACAGGTTTCGAGCATCGACCAGTGCAAAATATCCGTAACGTCAACACGGTCTGTATCAGCTTTCTGAGTCGCTGAACGAATGCTTCGGTCAACTTCCGTTGGAGCGAAGAACATCACCGAGTGGCCATTGCCCAACTTCCGCATTCGCATGCATCCTGTGTCGTTGGCTATTATCAAAATTGATACGCATGAACTCTGGAATCACGGACCTTGTGTCAGGCGGTCTTTCGTGACTTTCGGACCAAGCGTGACTGCAGCTCGGAAGCCAGAAGGCAACTTGACATCTGTTCCTCTGGTGTGCGCGTCATCGAGATATATCACACACTGGTCGAGCTGTTGGGCGAAGGGAGACGACACAAGAGGCTCTATTGTCCCATCCTGACTGATAACCACGATTTCGTCGTCGTCATTCACAAATACTGCGGCTTGGGCGTCGCGTTTGGCTCGAAGCCATGCCTCGGCCAATTCCTGATTCTTCAATTCCAGCATCTGTGCACCAACATCCAGGAGCACGCGGACCTCGGGGGTTTGTGCTATCAAGGCCTCGATGAAATGCTGTACCTTCTGGCCAGGTGGTATGGGTCTATAGCAGTTGTTTTCTGGGCGCAAAAGGAACGCCAGGACTCGGGCATTCGTGCTGCGTTGGTAATCGAGGTCATGCTGCACTATTGAGCTTGGCAAAAGATAACGGTTGTCGTTGGTACCAGAAAAGCCGGTGGTGAGATGTCTCTTCTCTTGAGCGAGATCCCACCCGGAGCAGGTGAGCTTGCTGGGGAATGCCTTTGCTTCCTTGGGAAAAACTACTCGGGACAGGTAAAAATCTATGACCGCCTTGTGGAATTCGAACAGTCGTTGAAGTTCAGGGAGCTGCTCTGCAGATTCCGTGTTGATTCCGCTAAGCTGACGCAGACCGTCTGGGACGGACTGAAGTCCAAGTACCCAGGATTCATACTCGAGGGTAGGATTATCCTGCTTGAGCAGGAGCTCGAAGCACAATATCAGCTGCTGGAGCGTGAGACCCCCATAATAGTATGACAGGCATGTGAGGGTGACAGCAACGTCCGGGTGACCAAACTCTGCCCGCAGCGAGGGCATATCTTTTGCGCGAAATGGAACAGCTAGCATAGTTCGTTTTTGGGCAAGGCCATAGTCCACGCGCCAGCGACGTTCTTTGAGGGCGTACACCAAGATCCCACATGCTAGCAATCCACGCAGGACTAGGAGGCCTGGCCAGATCGTAGTGTCTTTATAGCGATCCTCCACCACGCTGACATAAGTACTGGATATATTCTCAGTTGCGATAAAGCGGCAAACAGCTTCTTTCACGTGGGGAGGTGCTTGATCGAAGTTGATGTTTTCAAGCGCGCCATTGACAACATCCTCTGCGATCCATTGGACTAATGTGTTACCTGATGTCGGGTGCAGAATGCGAATGAAGGGGAATCCCCCGTGCTCACGAATCGATACTTCTGAACGAGAGGGAAGCTCGCTCATGAGCCGAGCGGCGTGCTTCGCAACAAGACTCAACACTTGTTGTGTTGTCGTCCACCTTTCCGGATGGCCTTGAAGCGACGTTTGGAGACCCACAGTGTATACCAGCTGGTAGCGGACGTGCAGAATTTCATCGCTTTCATCCAGGATGTCGCGTGTGTGATTATCTAGCCATAGCTGAGTCCGCAGTATTTGAGTCCGTAGCATATCATCAGCAGGTTTAGTCTGATCGGACAGCTGACGGTCGACAGCCATCAGCTGGAATGACAGAATATGGTCCTGTTGCACGACCAAGATTCCCTTGGTATCCATGCACTCTTGCATCAGGTCACGATACATTTGCACCTTCGATGGGTTGATAGAGAGCGCGCGGGAGAATGGGATATAGAAAATGCGCCTTTGCGCGAGGCCGCTTAGTCGTTCAACCAGAAGTTGGAACATCTGAGCCGACAACGACTTCAGCACGATTACTCGGATCAGTTTGTGGCCATCAGAAAGTGCGGCTGCTGCGAGGGGAACGATAACATAGGATTTGCCTTCACCCATGTTCAGTTGGAGAGAAGTATTTCTTCCTGTGGATGGTGACATCATCTCCAGCGCAACCTTGACCTGGACTGGCCGTGCCAAGAACTGACTTTCGATCTAAAATGTCGACAATCAATAACTATCAACGATTGATTTCTTTATAGCGTACCTGTATTAAAAGCCAGTCAGAGTATAGCTCCGGATCAAATCCTTCACATCTTTCGCTCTCCAACTCTTTGAAGAACTCGACCCAGTTTTTCTTCGCAGCAAAGACCAACAGCCTTCGCGAGTGTTGCAGCTGCAAAAGTATCTGCGACAGCTGAACAAGAGTAGCACGCCAAGCCTTCCCCAAAGAATTTCCTGCTGCAGAAGCCATGCGTGTGAAAAGGAAATTTGGTGTAACTCGAGGCCATAATCCAGCATTATACAACGTGTCCTCAGCCGCAGAGGAGGGGGAGAGGGCGTGTGAAATTGATGCGAGTGAATCTTGGAATTGCAGGCTATGGAGAGAATGGTACTCAAGCAGTAGTTCCATCGTGTAAGGCGTAGAATCTGGTGGGGCAACGATCTTTTCGTCACAGTAAATTGACATGCTCTGGTCCAGATCATCGGCGTATTTGCGGCGAAACTTGTCACTTCCTTGTGCGCGAAAGTCGTTAATCAACCGTTGCAGCCTCGCTGTAACTCGGGAGTCTGGAAATACCAAATCTTTCCGAATGGCATTAGGCAGAACTTGGGAAGACCCGTACATGCCTGTCACAGGCGGATCTCTATTGAAAAGGTACTGGGCATCAACGGATGAGGCCGGTGATGCAACATCTGAGCTCTCAAGGTGAGAATCAAGACGATACTGAGAGGGTAGTTTTGAAGGGGGTTTGGGCGTGTAGAGCCGTTTGAGCATTCCCTGCAGGCCATCCAGGTGTAGCTTCAGATGATGGTTTTGCCAACAGCTGCGAAATACTGGGGAAAGTTTCCCTGCTAGCTCATTGAGATTGTAGCACTTCACTTTCAACGTACTAAGTGCCGGAGGATTTTCGCATGGCCAGGCACCCCGAACTTTGCTGAGAATGACTTGCTTTTCAGAGCGACACTTGTCTTCGAAAGCTGAATAACGACGCTGCCCCAGAGTCTTTTCATCATCGCCAGGCATTGCAGGTAGGTGTCTCTCCTGGCTGTTTTCGTAATCTATGGAGCACGAACTGATGATTTTGTCCAATCTCGTATCGGACAGCATGAAACCATCCGAGAGATCGTAAGAGGTGAACTTCGGAGGGCCTCCCAGGCTGCGAATTTCGGGAACCGTAGCGAAAGCTAGGAGTGTTGGCACGAGCGCATCATCATCCAACAAGCTGTATGCTACCGAAGCCAGGGCGAACACCAGCCGAGATGTGTCCTTCTTTGTAGCCCTGCGACAGTGGTCGTACGCAGAAAGGAAGACATCTGAAAAAGTCGGTTGAAGCCAGTCTTTGGAGTACTGTAAACTGAACGCCTCGCCAATGCCCTGGACATTTTGCCACTGAGTCAACAAACTAAGGAGGTTCTGTTGCACTGGAAGTCTGCTTGGCGGCTGATGCACCATGAAGGCGGCTTGAAATGCCCTCGCTTCCGCAACGTTATCGGGAATATGACGTGAAGCGTAGATAACATCTGTATCACCAAGCGGAAGTGGAAGAGAGAACTCGTCAGGATAGATCGTCGAGGCACGAACTGAAGTGCGCTCAAGAAGGTGGTCGGTGAATCGTGGAAGCTCAAAGGCAACCCGAAGGTTTGCAAACCCTTCTGAGAAAGTCGAAAGTTTCATTCCGTAATCCATGATAGATTTCGCGGCTGGATGAAAACCATGGTGCTGTGCAAGGGGCGCAAGGCATGACCACGAAACTGTCTGCATCTTCTGAAGATGAGTGGGATACCAGACACGCCTGGTTGACAATGAACTGATCTCGCGCAAGAGATCTGCGTCGCGAGAGCGAAGCTTCATAAACGATCGGCAAGCTGCGGAATGCAAGAGATGCAAAGCCTGCTCTGTCCCTGTTCGACCCGTCAGGGGATCAGGGAGACAGCCGCTGGTAACAGCGTGAAGGAGCGCCTGATAGAGCTTGCTTGTGAGACCCACGTTCCCAGTGAGGCATTGGAGATCCGTATCAATCCTATACAACTGGTATGTCACTCGAGTACCTTCAGAAGCGATGGTGACGCGGACATGGTGACCATTAGCAGAGAATGAGATACGACCGTCTGGGATTATGACAGTGCGTGGATTCTCATCCGCAACTTGCAACTTTGGGCGCAGGATGAGTTGATTGACTAATCCTAGCATTGTGCCACTAGACTGAATGATATCAACGACCATGTTGCGCATGTTACGGGACTGCAATTCTCCATCCTCATCGATGAAGAACTCGAGGCCATATCGAGGCAAATTAGCCTTTAATGAGGGAGTGCTACATTCGCAGGATGCTTTGTTATATGTGACCATGATAAAGCATGCATCTTCCAGAGGACGCAGCCTCTTGGAGATCATGTCCCACGTTTGGCTGCGTATGTCGACAAGGGTGGCACCACTAGAGTTCTGCGCCGTTGAGGAACCCGAAACAGCAAATCGTAGGACCCAATTGTCAGATGAAGATTTCCACGCATTGTCTGCTGGCCGAATCTCAATTTCGCTCGTGTGCAGGTTAAGCCAATGAGTATGTTCCGCGGCCAAGGTGGTTGGTAAGTCGTTCACGAATTTATGGCTCGGAATGAGCTGGAGGATAGGTGAATCATCTTTGATATGCTTCGCACGGATGATGAGATCGTTCGAGTCACGGAGAGCGAAAGACACCTTCAGGAACAAGCAAGTGCGTCTTTAGTTACTGAGTGTTTACAACGAGAGTAACCACTGACCTGATGGTCACAGAAGTTTCCGCGTGTTGCATATTCCATTCCATGAATATCAGCTGGAACAATGTCCAGAACTTGCTGTAGTCGATAGGTGAGCATGTGCGAACAAAACTACAACTTTCAAAGACTCACATCGCCAAAAATCGATTGGTAAGTGGGATGCTGCACTATAATTGAAGGGAGCCTCCCCAGCTGCTTCCCGTCGACAAGCAAGCATCCACTAATCAAATTGATGTGCACGTCCTGTGGTGATTGGGAATTCGAAGGTGCAGTCTGCGCCACGAGCCAACGAGAATTCGGAGCTGCCAATGCCCTCCAAGGAGTTCCTGGTCTGTAGCTGCCCCAAATCTTGGCCATCGCGCAATCAAGACCCTCCCTGTGAAACTCTGCATATTGGCGAATAATAGGTTCTAATGCGTGGCAACACCTCTTATCTCGTTCTAGTAGTAGCTTGGAATGTTGTGGAAGATTGTCGAGTTGGCTTGGAGTGTTGTCATATATCATGACCGCACAATATACAAATACTTTGATGTCATCGTTCGACGTCAGGAGCAGTGAAGCATCTCCATCGACATCGAAAGTGCTACGACAGGTGACTGCCATATCCCGAACGCGCCCTTGCAAATCTCGGCTGACCGTTTCGTCGTTGCTGGCTTGCATTTTCTCTGATAGTTGCGTCAGCAACGTAAATGCCGCAGTTCGTATCCTTCGAAGGAGCGCATGTCCGCGATTTTTGACACTCTGTTCCTGAGTCGAGGACAAGACGCGGCACACAAGCATCACGATAGTGTCGATAGTGATAGCTTCCAGCCAATTTCTTTCAACGCTCGCCATCAAATCGTCCAGCTCTCCAAGTAGTGCAATAAGGAAGGGTATGCTGTTCAACTCCTCGTGCCAAATAAGGCCGTCGTCGGACGAAAATGGGCCGACCTGTGATATAGCTTGGGTCAGCAGTAGGTGGACCTCCTCACGTCGAAAATTGAGCGTCCTTGCACGAAGTTCACGGAGCACATTCATCCATTGTAAACGCGGTCCACTCCGCAAGGCTCCGAACGCGATGAATTCGTGGATGGTCATGTCCTTGTGACAACCTACTTGATTGGACATGACTTCGTTTGATGTGTGGGATGTCCCTTCAAGGTACTGCTGCATACCATTATATGGTCCCTTTGGAAGAAGGAAAGTGCATAACTTGGTGGCATCACATCGTAGCAGTACGTCTGTCACCCATGCATCTGTCGTTGTGTCGAAAGGCCGGAGTTGAAGCCCGTTATTGACACAGACTTTGGTGTCCACCGCAGGAATGTGAGTGTTGCCGTAATGAGACTTGGAGAAAGGCTTGGCATCCGACGCCAAAGTGATCCTTTGTCTTGCATGGCATGTACGATATTGCTTCAAGGCGTCATATTTTGGCAGTGTCATGAAGGGACAAGTGGACGAAATCGTTTCTGGAGCACAGATGTCGACGAAGATATGGAATGTCATGGATCTCCACATGTCGAACGTAATGGGGCATGCTAGCTCAAACACGACCACTATTGCCTCCTGTTCATGCTTTGGTAGCGGCCACTCGTGAACCGTAATTGTCATGGATTGCATCTCCTTCTCCACGCGACACTTTTCACATTGCTTTTTCTTGTGGCACTCCCGGCCGCGGGAGTTGACAGTGTATTTGTGCGTTAAATCGCCTGTGCGTGTCTCCAGGTCACGGTACCTCTTGTTTAAGGTCCGAAGCTCGGCCAACTTCTTCTCCCGCTGTTTCTGACCATCCGCCTCAATGCGAACCTTCAAACTCTGTAGCTCGGATGACTGGTAGAAATATCGCGATGCAAATGACTTGTCATTGCTGGTAAATGAGAATGCTGACAGATGGCTGGAAGCTTGGCAATGACGAGTTTTCAAGTAGGCGTGCAATGTCTTCAAACGATCAAGGGCGGAAGCTTGGCGGATCAAAAGACACCCCCAAAGCGTCAATGGGATTTCTGGGAAGTATTCTGCCAAAAGTGGGATTTGTCCAACGACGATCTTATCCATCGCTACCCAGAGCTCGAAAAGGGTGAGAAGCATGATAGACAAATTCTCCGGATTTCCTTTATAATCTTTAAGCGCTCTCGAAGAGTATGCAGAGGCGCATGCCTCAATCGAGACGCATGCGGAATCGACACTTCGGAGTGGAACGCGCGTCACCCAGTCATCGATCCCTAATCTGATGGCGATCTCGAAGTCTGCTAGGGCAAGATATGGTTCTGCGGTATAGGCGGCTGTCAAGAACCTAGCTTCGGCGTCAAGGAAATTATCGATTGTCCCGCGTGTGTGGTGGCTGGGATTGAATGAGGTTGTTTTGGAAGAGGAATGCTGGTTCTGTAAAGCTTCGCAGATGTACTCTCGGCTCGTGTTCAAGGAAAGATGGGTATCTCGCAAAATTCGGAGGGTCTCCGGAGCCCAAAGAGGCGAGGTCCGTTGTGCGTTCTGAACAGATCCCCATCTTTCCTCCAGGACACTCCTCACATCACCTGTGACCTTACTGACCATCTGCGACAACTCCGGAGATGAAGAGGATCCAAGCTTGAAAAGGCGGCGCGCAATCTTTGCTGACATAAAGTGTAGAATGTCGTTCGATAAGTCACGGTCAAGGGCGAGGGTTGTGAGCCTCGCCATGAAGAACAGCATGAACGATTTATACGTCGTTCGTCCGAGAGCACTGCGCTCCAGAGTCGTCTGTAAGGCAACGCGAATGACAAGCCAGAGTGGAGACCGCCTCCATGGCAATTTCGCGCTGTCCCACAGCACATCATCTCCGATGCGCTTGCGGATGCGAGGAACATCAGCGATGCTCCCGAGGCCACGCAATATACCGGTCAGGAGCTCTGTGATATACCGTGGATGCGTGGTGTCCCTCTCTTCGAGAACAATGGATTTAGCCTTTTTCCTCGTCGCTGCTGCATCGAGGACATCTTGATCCATGTGGACGAGAAAATTTGCCAGCTCGGCAGGAAAGGTAGCATTGTCAATGTTCATATCTGGGACCGTGATAGCAGGTCCAGGATAGGAACATATCAGCTTTCCCTTTGCGCCCACCACTGCGGTAGGGTCAGGAGAGACCTCAAATGACTCGAATATAGTTTCGGATTCGAGTCTTCTTATTACAACCGCAGCGTTTTGAGCGCGAATCATATATACAAGGACATCTGAAAATAAATACTCAATACAGAAAAAGAATGCGAATGAGAAAACAACAAGACCTTTGGTGTCCATAGCATTGATTTGAGATTTGACTTCTTTGGCAGACATCACGCTGAATTTGATTGAATCTTTGAGATTACAAAGCATTTTCACGCTGCTCGTCCAAAGCGGTAGCTTATTGGACGGCAGCTGGTTACTGAAGGTAATAGCAGCATCAAATACTGCCCAAGATAAGGACAGGTCGTTCTCCAGGGACTGGTCACTCCCTTGAGGCAACTTGAGGGGGAGAAAAACGTGACTGATGATATATTCCAGACTAGGTTGATCTTTTGACATGGAAAAATGATTCACTGTTGAATATTGAGATGTTACCAACGGGATGAGGGAGAGGAATTGGCCACTGACGGTGAAATTTGGCCACTCTAATAAAGAGCCCCTAGGCGCTCATCTCACGCCTCAGTAGGGTTGAATCCGCACAAAGCGAGAACCTGTGTACAATGCATCGTATTCGGAAGTTCTACATCAGATCTGAGGAGTGCCATCGATGTGAGCGTTGAACGTTAAGGCCTTACTAAGGCTAGACTCGTCAACCATTCTGCCTACATGCATTTTTTGATTTCTGCAGTAGGCTAGTAGGCACGCCACTCGAGTATCCGTGGTAGTTAAGCCAGACTACAGTGGTCACAAGCCTGCCTTGAGGTATGAGGCTGTGCATATGTGGGCGTGTACGAAGATTTGATAAGCAACTTCTTTCTTACCTCGGTTCGAACACAACCAGAGTCTGTATGAGTCATTTGCCTCAACTTCATCAGTAAACCGGTGAGTTCTTGCTGGGGATTATGCTGATTATGGTGCTTTTACATGGTCATATATTGCTTTATATCACTTTATATTACAATGTGACGAAAACCTTTCCTATATATTCCGATATCTTCTTCTCACAGGTTCTCTGATGCCCGCCCGCCTTACTTGCGTAGCGACTTGAATACTAGTAACCCATCCGGAGTCCATGGTCTTAGCTTCACGAACCGCAGGAGACATTTCGTCCGAAGAACCACCATCGTTGGAACTCAGGATTAATCAGGCGCCGCACATGGTTCTAGGCCGTCCACTCTAAGATGAATGCCTCATTGTTGCCCCAAATTTTTGTGTACGTCCTTCTGCATCGGATCTTGCCTATATAAATACCCTCTGGTCGACCACGCAACACGGTGGTGGAGTTGGGATCATGCGAGGTTCCCACTCAACCCAAAGTTCGGAACTTCAAACCATGACTCTCGATTTGCAGGTTGGACCCCGGGCGGTCTTCGCACCCGACGCTCTCTCTCCTTACCTCCTGAAGTACCTCCCTTTCTTGTTCCTCATCCATGCCTCTTAGCGGTGCCGATAGGAATCCGAGTTCTTCCCACTTTGCCTGGATCGAAAAATCCAAATGATTCTAAGGACCTACGTGGTGCATACATATTCTTCAACGAACGCTCCTTAGGTTACAACCAAATAGTCTTCAGGGTGGAGATCGAAGTAGGGGTTTGAACATCTGAAGGACGTAAAGGCAAATTATCTCCGACTCCCCGAGATGTTGCTTCGACGACAAGCTCGCACTTACTCGACCTCATTCTCGCTCTTAACTTTACACCCACCTGATTCTCTGTTTCGCAATCGAATATACATACACGCGTAGATTAATTCTAATGTTCTAGCAGAAATTCTAACACGATTGAATTCGCAAACAGTTGTCCTACCCACCACCCAGCGGCTCCATCCGCTCGCATCCCACCCTAAGCTACGCTCGGTCCAGCCCAACAATTTTAGAATCGTGTCGACAAACAGTAGCCCAGCGTAGACAAAGCTGAACTCCCGTATCTGTCAAAATTTCTGACATGCGAACCTTGTAGTATATTTTGTATTCAACCTCGTACTCACGTTGTACTCCATCATGACCTCTGCACTGATATCAGAACCAGCACTTGCCCAGCAGCAAAAGTTATCACGGGATAACTTTCGCATAGCTATGATGTTTGGTCTTGCAAAATGGGGCAGCCGCTCAGACACATCATGACGTTGCTAATCTCAAAACGAACCGTAATACCAGTGTTTGCCAAAGAAGGAAGGCGACTGGGCCCGAGGGTGGACACTGAGTGCTCTCTCTCACTTTAATGAAGTGAGTTCACAATTGACAAGCCAAAGTAGAGACCGCATCCACGGCAATTTTGTGCTGACACACACTACATCATCTCTGATGCGTTTGCGGATGCCAGGAATATAAGTGATGTTCTTCAGTTGCTCCTGAGGTCATGCAGCTGTATACCGGTCGGGAGTTCCGAAGTGCTTACACCCAATGGTCTCAATCACGGTACCACTTGCTGTGACTTATAGTCGCAGAGCTTTTACATGAGATTTGAAGGTTACCATCGGACGATTGTCAAGGCTGTACATGGGCATTTGTTCGAAGAACAACTTGAACAATGATCACAGGCCTAGTGTTAAGCCTGAAGTTTGATGCGACCAACGGAAATTGCTTATCAAAGTGTATGTCTTCTTCACGATCTGATGCTTACTAGTTTCGAATGTTCTCAGCTCCAACATTCCTCAATCAACCTTCCCTCCCTCTCCATCGCAGCAACATACTCCACAGCCTCGGCATTCGACTTTCCTCCAAACCTCTCTACTGCACCTCGCACAGCTTCACGGACGGCAGTGGGCATTTTGTTCGAAGAACTATCAGAAAGGCTTAGGGTTCATTACGTGTTACATGTAATCTGGACCCACCCTGAGATGATAAGGATGCCTCGTTGCTGCCCCAGTATTGTCCAAATATACTGTGCACATACATCCGTTTGACGCCCTCTGGTCCATCACGAGAACACGCAACGCGGTAGCGGAGTTTTCGTTCTTCCGCATGAGATTCCCATTCCGTGTGATAATGCTGATCCTTGTGTGCAGAACGGCAACCGAAGTATAAGGTAGTATCTGGGGTCATCAAGGATCAGCTCTGAGCTGATATACAAAGACAGCCAAACATACTAGTGTGTCCCTTGTGTATGCGTTGTTCGATGACGGCACGCATAGGTGCGATGCCTGTCCCTGGACCCACACACACCACTGGTGTGTTTGAATTCGTAGGAAGTGAAATAAAGCCCTTTCTGAGACCGATACGAAGGGTATCTCCTGGAGATGCATATGAGTTCAGGAACTACACTAGAACGCCGTGCGGACCTAATTGAAGCCCTGATAGATAACTAGTACAGACGCCTTTCCGATGAATTTTCAACTTCGTGCGATAGCGTACTATAGCAACACAGGATTTCACGGGGATGGAACTGATGAAACCCAGAATTGAATTGAACTGCAGCGAACACATTTTAACTCGAGCTCACCTCGATGGAACTAGCAATTGAGAACTCTCTCGGTCTCAGCGGAGGGAACAAGTCAAAGACATACTCTCCCGGTATCCTTGCGGACCGAAACTCGGACAAGACCTCCCAGGTCGTACGTCTCACGCGTTGACAATAATCATACATCTCGTCCTGCACGTCCTCAATAAAAGAAAGAAAAATGAGGAAACCTGACGTACCGCTCCTTCTATCGATACAAATTCATCAAGTTTTTCGCGTTCGAGCTCATCGGTAGCAAAATATCGCAGCAGTTGGAAAAAAAAAGCGGCGTGGCACAGCATTGAAATCGAGATAGCGTGTAAACAGAATTTGAAGGGAAACAATTTTCGGTAGATGGTCGGGCAACGTTTGATCTGTAAGATATCAGATGGGGTTTACTGCGTCCTGTTTTGTCGTACCTAACATTGTGTGTTCTACTGTGAAACAATCGTCGGCAACATTCGCTCAGCCCATGGTGACAAGGAAAGAATCGACTTCTGATGCAGCTGCAGACGGATCAGGTCTTGGGTGATGCGAAACAGAAGCAGGCCGCAGTCCGGAGCACATCATGATTAGCCAGGTACAGTCCCATCTTCATCTTGCTACTTTACAACATGAATCAACCTATGTAAACACCACCACTCATTCACGTAGGTGAAACATACCAGGGGTCCTGGGAATCGCGCTGGATAGCACACCTCATGGTCCAAATGTCGAGGAACTTCTAAGGTAATTCTGTTGCCGACATCGCACCAATACGCTGGCATTCGCGCAGGAACCTGACATTGCAGACCGTTGTTTCGATACTGAATAGCACGAAATTGTCGGAGATAAACAACGTCGTGCAGGCGCTCTCCCAAGATGCTCAGGACACGTTGATGAAGTACCTGTATAGGGATGCTGAGCTGGGGTGATAGAAGTTGCCAGCACTGGCTGTATTACACAGTATACGAGTAATGTGTGACGCTAGTCGAAGTCACAGACTTGATGTAACGGCACCATAAGCAAAACAATAGAGTCTCTCGCGCAACGTTAACCAGATATCAGTCCGGGTAAATTGGGAAAGAACTATATGTTCTAAGGCTTTGAAGCTGGCCCGACATGCGGCCAACTGCCAGGGTCCGGTTCTAGACTGTGGCCGGTTCGATCAAGGTAATCGCCACATAACGACTCATCGAAGAACTGCATGTCTCCGCAGCTACGTATACCTTGCAATATTGCATCAGGCATATCCGTCTTTCAGCTACACGGCAGAATAACCATAAATACCCAAGCATTCTAGTATTTGACATGACGCAGCAAGACGCATAATGTTTCAGATCCACTACAAATTTGACTACAGATTCAAAAACTACTAATCATGATGAAGACCAATGTTGACACAATCGCTGTTGACTGGAACTGCAGTCAGTAAGGTCCTTGGTAGAAAGGCGAAAACTCACGCTAAACAGACACGGCGCTCAATCCAGAAAATCCCCCTCGGTCAGAATGCGCCCATTGAACATCTTTCCGAGGTGAGTTGGCACATACCCCATGCCTTTCCTTCTCATTCCGAACAACTTCTTCAGTGGAGGAAGCTGGGATCGCTTGAACGGACATAATGCTCTCGCAGAAGAGCGATTCTCCTCCCTGATGAATCCATCACTGTCGGCTATCAAATCCTCGTCCTCCAAATCCGGTGCGTTGAGCCCTAAGAAATTGCAAGTGCGGAGATACATCTCGTAACTGGAGAAATACAGTTGACCCGCAAAAAGGTTGAGCTGGTAAATCAGCGGTTCCACTGGGGTCGGATGTGGGGTCGAAGGAACACGGTACAGTCGGAGATCATCACATGCCTTCATCGTGTTTGTGGTCCGAGGAGTATAGACGCACAACTGAACTACGTTACTGTTGCGGATATCAGGCAACAGTGCGTCCACTTCGTGCGGACTCATCACTACCAGCACTCCAACGTCACTGAGCACGATCCAATTGACGGGCCGCAAGTATTCATCCGCTTTCTGTGTGGTAAGGATAGTCCCCACCGTACGAGCGAAGTCACGGGTTACTAAAACGTTGTGCGCCCACCGATTGCCTTCATGAAATTCAGCGGTGGTGTTGACAAGGCTGGATAGCGCTGGAATGAAAGCGGGGGACCCTATGGGAATTCGGCCGGTCTTGACAAATTGACGAACGTGCGCATGCAACTCCTGAGTTGCAGGTTGCACTTTGTGCGGTCTTTGAACTTGACGTTCTCTCTCTACCTCATGGACTACCTCTCTTTCTTGTTCCTCATCCATGCTCCTGTCGGGTCCCGTTAGAACTCCGAGTTCCTCGCATTTGCTTCGAATGTCTGCATCGCAAATGTGGGATACCTGCAGAGGACTGCGTGGCACATACATATCCTCTAATGAACGTTCCTCTGGCTGCAACCAGGCTGTTCTCAGAGTGGAACTTGAAGCGGTAGGCGCGCGCGAGAAATGAGTCCATGCAGAATACCGGGCGCTAAAATCCGATCCCTGTTCAACCCAGTGGAATGTACGCATTTGAATGTCGCGACATGTTTCGAGCATCGACCAGTGCAGGATATCTGCAACATCGACATGGTCCGTATCAGTTTTCTGAGTCGCCGAGCGAATGCTTCGGTCAACTTCTGTCGGAGCAAAGAACATCACTGAGTGACCATTTCCCAGCTTCCGCATTCGCATGCATCCTGTGTCGTTGGTTATTGTCAAAATCGATATGCATGAACTCTGGAATCACGAACCTTGCATCAGGCGGTCTTTCGTGACTTTCGGACCAAGCGTGACAGCAGCTCGGAAGCCAGAAGGCAGCTTGACATCTGTTCCTCTGGTGTGCGCGTCATCAAGATATATCACACACTGGTCGAGCTGTTGGGCGAAGGGAGACGACACAAGAGGCTCTACTGTCCCATCCCGACTGATAACAACGATTTCGTCATCGTCGTTCACAAAGACTGCAGCTTGGGCGTTGTGCTTAGCTCGAAGCCATGTTTCGGCCAATTCCTGATTCTCCAATTCCAGCATCTGCGCACCCACGTCCAGGAGCACGCGGACCTCGGGGGTTTGTGCTATTAAGGTGTCGATGAAGTATTGCACCCTCTGGCCTGACGGTATGAGTCCGTAGCAATTGTTTTCTGGCCGCAAAATGAATGCCAGGACCCGGGCATTCGTGCTGCGTTGATAATCAAGGTCATGCTGTACCATCGAGCTTGGTAAAAGATAGCGATTGTCGTTTGTACCAGAAAAGCCGGTGGTGAGATTTCTCTTCTTTTGCGCGAGATCCCACCCGGAGCAGGTGAGCTTGCTGGGGAATGCCTTTGCTTCCTTGGGAAAAACTATTCGGGACAGGTAGAAATCTATGACCGCCTTGTTGAATTTGAACAGTCGTTGAAGGTCAGGGAGCTGCTCTGCGGATTCCATATTGATTCCACTAAGCTGACGCAGACTTTTTGGGACGGACGCAAGCCCAGCAACCCAAGATTCATACTCGAGGGTAGGATTGTCTTGCTTCAGCAGGAGCTCGAAGCATAGCATCAACTGCTGGAGCGTGAGACCCCCATAATAGTATGACAGGCATGTGAGGGTAACAGCAACGTCCGGGTGGCCAAACTCTGCCCGCAGCGAGGGCATATCTTTTGCGCGAAATGGAACAGCTAGCATTGTTCGTTTTGGGGCAAGGCCATAGTCCACGCGCCAGCGACGTTCCTTGAGAGCGTACACCAAGATACCACATGCCAGCAGTCCACGCAGGACTAGGAGGCCTGGCCAGACCGTAGTGTGTCTATAGCGATCCTCCACTACGCTGACACAAGTACTGGATATATTCTCAGTTACGATAAAGCGGCAAACAGCTTCTTTCACGTGGAGGGGTACTTGATCGAAGCTGATGTTTTCAAGGGCGCCATTGATGACATCCTGTGCGATCCATTGAATCAATGCTTGACCTGCTGTCGGGTGCAGAACACGAGTGAAAGGAAACTCTCCATGTTCGCGAGTGGACACTTCTGATCGAGAGGGAAATCCATTCATGAGCCGAGTGGCGTGCTTCGCGACAAGACTCAACACTTGCTGCGTTGTCGTCCACCTTTCTGGATGTCCTTGAAGTGACCTTTGGAGCCCCACAGTGTATACCAGCTGGTAGCGGACGTGCAGAATTTCATCGCTTTCATCCAGGATGTCCCGTGTGTGATTGTCGAGCCATAGCTGAGTCCGCAGCATATCTTCAGCAGCTTCAGTCCGAAGGGACAGTTGACGGTCAACAGCCATCAGCTGGAATGACAGAATATGATCCGGTTGCACAACCAAGACCCCTTTGGCGTCTATGCATTCTTGCATTAGGTTACGATACATTTGCACCTTCGACGAGTTGATAGAGAGTGCGCGGGAAAATGGGATATAGAAAATACGCCTTTGTGCGAGACCGCTTAGTCGTTCGACCAAGAGCTGGAACATCTGAGCCGACAATGACTTCAGCACGATCACTCGGACCAGTTTATGGCCATCAGAGAGTGCGGCTGCTGCGAGGGGAACGATAACGTAGGATTTGCCTTCACCCATGTTCAGTTGAAGGGAAGTATTTCTTCCTGTGCATGGTGACATCATCTCCAGTGCGACCTTGACCTGGACTGGCCGTGCCAAGAACTGACTTTCAATCTGAAAATGCCATTATCAATTATCATTAATCATCGATTTCTGTATAGCGTACCTGTATCAAAAGCCAGTCAGGGTACAGCTCCGGATCAAATCCTTCGCATTCTTCGCTATCCAGCTCCTTGAAGAACTCGACCCAATTTTTGTTAGCGGCAAAGACCAGCAGCCTTCGCGAGCGTTGCAGTTGCAAAAGTATCTGCGACAGCTGGACAAGAGTAGCACGCCAAGCCTTCCCGGAAGAACTTCCTGCTGCAGAAGCCATGCGTGTGAAAAGGAAATTTGGTGTAATTCGAGGCCATAATCCGGCATTGTATAACGTGTTCTCAGTAGCAGAGGTAGGGGAGAGGGCGTGTGAGATAGATGCGAGTGAGTCTTGGAATTGTCGGCTATGGAAAGAATGGTTCTCGAGTAGTAGTTCCATCGTGTATGGTGTAGAATCTGGTGGGGCAACGATCTTTTCGTCACAGTAGATCAACCTACTCCGGTCTAGATCATTAGCGTATTTGTGATGAAACTTGTCAGTTCCTCGTGCGCGAAAGTCGTTGATCAGCTGTTGCAACCTCGCTGTAACTTGGGAACTTGGAGATACCAAATCTCTCTGATTGACATTGGGCAGAACTTGAGATGACCCGCACATGCCTGTCACAGGCGGATCTCTACCGAACAGATACTGGGCATCAACGGATGAGGCCAGTGATACAACATCCGAGTCCTGAAGGCGGGAACGGAGATCATATCGAGAGGGTAGTTTGGAAGGAGGTTTGGGCGTATAGAACTGTTTGAGCGTCTCCTGCAGGCCATCCAGGTGTAGCTTCAGACAACGATTTTGCCAACAGCTGCGAAATACTGGAAAAAGTTTCCCTGGCAGTTCATTAAGATTGTAGTACTCCACTTGCAGCGTATTGAGTGCCGGAGGATTTTCGCATGGACACGCATCCCGAACTTTGTTGAGAATGACTTGCTTTTCAGAGTAACACTTGCCTTCGAAGGCTGAACGACGACGCTTCTCCAGAACCTTTTTACTTTCGCCAGGCATTGCAGGTAGGTGTTTCTCCTGGCTCATTTCGTACTTTTTGGAGCACGAACTGATTATATCGTCCAATCTCTTATCAGATGGCATAAAACCATGCGAGAGATCATAGGAGGTGAGCTTTGGTGGGCCTCCCAGGCTGCGAATTTCGGGAACTGTGGCGAAGGCTAAGAGTGTTGGCACGAGCGCATGATCATCCGACAAGCTGTATGATACCGAAGCCAGGGTGAAAACCAGCCGAGATGTGTCTTTCTTTGTAGCCTTGCAACAGTGGTCGTACGCAGAAAGGAAGATGTCAGGAAAAGCCGGTTGAAGCCAGTCTTTGGAGTACTGCAAGGTGAACGGCTCGCCAATGCCCTTGACATTTTTCCACTGAGTCAATAAACGAAGGAGATTCTGTTGCACTGGAAGTCTGCTTGGCCATTGATGTACCATGAAAGCGGTTTGAAATGCCCTCTCTTCCGCCACTTTGTCGGGAATATGACGTGAAGCGTAGATAACATCTGTATCGCCAAGTGGAAGTGGAAGAGAGAACTCGTCAGGATAGATAACCGAGGCACGAACTGAAGCGCGCTCAAGAAGGTGGTCGGTGAATTGTGGAAGCTCAAAGGCAACCGGAAGGTTTGCAGACCCTTCTGAGAAAGTCGAAAGCTTCATTCCGTAATCCATGATAGATTTCGCGGCTGGATGAAAACCATGGTGCTGTGCATGGGGCGCGAGGCATGACCAGGAAATTGTCTGCATCTTCTGAAGATGAGTGGGATACCAGACGCGACTGGTTGACAGCGAACTGATCTCGCGCAAAAGATCTGCGTCGCGAGAGCGAAGCTTCATAAACGATCGGCAAGCCGCGGAATGCAAGAGATGCAACGCCTCCTCTGTCCCCGTTCGGCCCGTCAGGGGATCAGGGAGACAGCCGCTGGTAACAGCGTGAAGGAGCGCCTGATAGAGCTTACTTGTGAGACCCACGTTCCCAGTGAGGCAGCATAGATCTGTGTCAACTCTGTACGACTGATATGTCACTCGAGTACCTTCAGGAGCGATGGTGACGCGGACATGGTGACCATCAGCGGAGTATGAGATACGACCGTCTGGGATTATGACCGTGCGCGGATGCTCATCCGCAACTTGCAACTTTGGGCGCAGGATGAGTTGATTGACCAATCCTAACATGCTGCCACTAGACTGAACGACATCAACGACCATATTGCGCATGTTACGGGACTGCAACTCTCCATCCTCATCGATGAAGAATTCGAGGCCATATCGAAGCAAATCAGCCTTCAACAAGGGAGTGCCACCGGATGCTTTGTTCAGTGTGACCATGATGAAGCCTGCATCTTCCAGAGGACGCAGCCTTTTGGAGATCATATCCCATGTTTGGCTGCGTATGTCGACAAGGGTGGCACCACTGGAATTCTGCGCTGTTGAGGAACCCGAAACGGCAAATCGCAAGACCCAATTGTCAGATGAAGATTTCCACGCATTTCCGGCTGGACGAATCTCGATCTCGTTCGTCTGCAGGTTAAGCCAATGAGTATGGCCCACGACTAAGGGGGTCGGCAGGTCTTCCATGAATTTGTGGCTCGGAATGAGTTGGAGGATAGGTGAGTCGTGTTCAATATGCTTCGCACGGATGATGAGATCATTCGAGTCACGGAGAGCAAAAGACACCTTCAGGGACAGGCGAGTGCATCATGAGTTACTGAGTAATAGCGACGAGAGCAACCACTAACCTGATGGTCACAGAAGTTCCCACGTGTCATATATTCCATTCCACGAATATCAGCTAGAATGGTGTCCAGAACTTTCTGTAGTCGATAGGTGAGCGTGTATCAAAAAGCTACAACTGACAAAGACTCACATCGCCAAAAATCGATTTGTAAGTGGGATGTTGCGCTATCTTTGGAGGGAGCCTGCTCAGCTGCTTCCCGTCAACAAGCAAGCATCCGCTAATCAAATTGATGTGCACGTCCTGTGATGATTGGGAATACGAAGGCGCAGTCTGCGTCACGAGCCAACGAGAATTCGGAGCCGTCAGTGCCCTCCAAGGAGTTCCTGGTCTATAGCTGCTCCAAATCTTGGCCACCGCGTAATCAAGACCCCTTCTATGAAATTCTGCATATCGACGAATGACGGGTTCTAATGCGTGGCAACATCTCTTGTCTCGCTCTAGTAGTAGCTTGGAATGTTGTGGGAGGTTGCCCAGTTGACTTGGAGTGTTGTCATAAATTATGACCGCACAATATGCAAAAACTTTGATGTCATCGTCTGACGTCAGGAGCAGCGAAGCGTCTCTGTCGACATCAAAAGTGCTACGACAGGTGACTGCCATATCCAGAACGCGCCCTTGTAAATCTCGGCTGTCCGTCTCGTCGTTGCTTGCTTGCATTTTCTCTGATAGTTGCGTCAGTAACGTAAAAGTCGCAGTTCGTATCCTTCGAAGGAGCGAATGTCCGCGACCTTTGACACTCTCTTCCTGAGTCGCGGACAAAATGCGGCACACAAGCATGATGATAGTGCTGATCGTGACAGCTTCCAACCAATTGCCTTCGACGCTCGCCATCAAATCCTCCAGCTCTCCGAGTAGTGCGCCAAGGAACGGCACATTGTTCAAGTCCTCATGCCAAATAAGGTCGTCGTCGGATGAAATTGGGCCGACTTGTGAAACTGCTTGGGCCAACAGAAGATGGATCTCCTCACGTCGAAAATTGAGCGTCCTTGCACGGAGCTCACGGAGCACATTCATCCATTGCAAATGCGGTCCACTCCGCAAGGCTCCGAACGCGATGAATTCGTGAATGGTCACGTCTTTGCGACAATCTGCCTGATTGGCCACGACCTCGTTTGACGTGTGGGATGTCCCTGCAAGGTACTGCTGCATACCATCATATGGTCCCTTCGGAAGAAGGAAAGTGCACATCTTAGTGCCGTCGCATCGTAGCAGTACGTCTGCCGCCCATGCACCTGTCGTTGTGTCGAAAGGCCGAAATTTGAGTCCGTTGTTTACACATACTTTGGTGTCCGGCGCGGGAATGCGAGTGTTGCTGTAATGAGACTTGGAGAAAGGTTTGGCATCTGACGCTAAAGTGAGCCTTTGTCTTGAATGGCACGTGCGATATTGCTTCAAGGCGTCATATTTTGGCAGGACCATGAAAGGATGAGCGGATGAAATCTTGTCTGGAGTGCAGATGTCAACGTAGACATGAAGTGTCAAGGATCTCCACATGTCAAACGCAATGGGGCACGCTAGCTCAAACACGACCACTATCGCCTGCTGTTCACGCTCTGGCAGCGGCCACTCGTGAACTGTAATCGTCAAGGATTTCATCTCCTTCTCCACATGACACTTTTGACACCGCTTTTTCTTGTGGGACTGCGAGCCGCTAGAGTTGACGGCGTATTCGTGCGCTAAAATTGCTGCGAGCACCTGTAAGTCACCATATCTCTTGTTTAGGGTCTGAAGCTCAGTAAGCTTCTTCTCTCGACGTTTCTGACCATCTGCTTCGATGCAGACTTTCAAACTCTGCAGCTTGGATGACTGGTAAAAATATTGCGCTGCGAACGACTTGTCGTTGGTAAACGAGAATGCCGACAGACGGCTGGAAGCTTGGCAATGACGAGCCTTCAGGTAGGCGTGCAATTTCTTCAAACGATCAAGAGCAGAAGCTTTGCGGATTAAAAGACACTCCCAAAGCGTCAATGGGATTTCGGGGGAGTATTCAGCCAGGAGTGGAATTTGTGCAACGACGATCTTATCCATCGCTACCCAGAGCTCGAAAAGGGTGAGAAGCATGATAGATAAATTCTCCGGGTTTCCTTTATAAGCCATAAGCGCTCTTGAGGAGTACGCAGATGCGCACGCCTCAATTGAGATGCATGCAGAATCAACACTCTGGAGTGGAACGCGCACCACCCAGTCGTCAATCCCAGAACTAATGGCAGTCTCGAAGTCTGTGAGGGCAAGAGTCGGTTCTGCGGCATGAGCGGCCATCAAGAAGTTAGCTTTGGCGTCAAGGAAATTATTGATTGTCCCGCGCGTATGGTGGCTCGGATTGAAGGGGGTTGTTGGAGGGGATAGATGTTGGTTCTGCAAAGCTTGATGTATGTACCGTCGGCTCGTGTTCAAGGAAAGACGAGTATCTCGCAACACTTCGAGGGTCTCGGGAGCCCAAAGGGGCGAGGCGCGTTGTGCGTTCTGAACAGATCTCCATCTTTTCTCCAGGACACTCCTTACATTCGTGGTTACAACGGTGACCATCTGCGATAACTCTGGAGAAGTAGAGGATCCAAGCTTGAAAAGACGACGTGCGATCTTTGCCGACATGAAGTGTAAGATGTCATTCGACAGGTTATGGTTGAGGGCGAGGGTCGCGAGCCCCACCATGAAGAACAGCATAAATGATTTATACGTCGTTCGTCCGAGAGCACTGCGCTCCAGAGTCGTCTGTAAGGCAACACGAATTACAAGCCAAAGTGGAGACCGCCTCCACGGCAACTTCACGCTGTCCCACAGCACATCATCTCCGATGCGCTTGCGGATGCGAGGAACATCAGCGATGCTCCCGAGGCCACGCAGTATACCGGTGAGGAGTTCCGTGATATACCGCGGATGCGTGGTGTCCCTCTCTTCGAGAACAGTGGATTTAGCCTTTGTCCTCGTCGCTGCTGCATCAAGGACATCTTGATCCATGTGAACAAGAAAATTTGCCAGCTCGGCGGGAAAGGTAGCGTTATCAATGTTAATGTCTGGGACTGTGATGGCAGGTCCAGGATAGGAACATATCAGCCTTCCCTTCGCGCCCATCACTGCGGTGGGGTCAGGAGAGACCTCAAATGACTCGAATATAGTCTCGGATTCGAGTTTTCTCATGACTACTGCAGCGTTTTGCGCGCGAATCATATATACAAGAACATCTGAAATTGATACTCAATACAGAAAAAGAATGGGAATAAGATAAAAACAACAGACCTTTAGTGTCCATAGCGTTGATTTGACATTCGACTTCTTTGACAGACATCACGCTGAATCTGATTGAATCTTTGAGATTGCGAAGCATTTTTAAGCTGCTCGTCCAAAGCAGCAGCTTATCGGGCGGTATCTGGTCAATGAAGGCGATAGCAGCTTCAAACACTACCTGAGATAAGGCCAGGTCGTTCTCAGGGGATTGGTCACTCCCCTGCGGCAACTTGAGGGGAAGAAATACGTGATTGATGATATATTCCAGACTAGGTTGATCATTTGAAAGACGATTTACTGTTGAATATTGAGCCATGTTACCAATGGGATGAGAGAGAGGAACTGGCCACTGACGGTAAAGTTTGGCCATTCTAATAAAGAACCCCTAGGCGCTCATCTTCACGCCTCACTGTCACCGTTACTAGTGTTGGGTCCGCCGCACAAGCGAGAATCTTCAAGCCAATAATGTATCACAGAAGTTTCACATCAGATCTGAGGGTGCCATCGATATGAGCGTTGTTTGAGGGTCTGAGGTTGTGCATCATGCACCATGGGGCATGTACTGGAAATTGGATCATGCATGCCTGAAGTGATAAGGAACTTCTATTTCAATCGTGAGTCGAGACTAGGAAGTTCGAAGTTGCACGTGGCAAAACTGTGGAGTCTGCTTACAAATTATGTATGTCGAAGAACTGAACTTGGAATTTAGGATTAGCTTAATCAAGCGCCACACATACTAGTAGGCCGTCCGTCAAATGAGGATGCCTCGTTGTTGCCCCAAAAAACTGAGTGCGTCCTTCTGCATCGGATCTGGTATATATAAATACTGTAACATTTAGCACTCTCTGCCAATCAGCCACGAGAACATGCAACGCGGTGTTGGCGCTGGGGTCGTGCGAGGTGCCCACTGAACTCAAATCATGAATCTTGATCTGCAGATTGAACCCTTCGCGGTCTTTGTACTCGACGCTTTCTCTCTGCCTCGTGAAGTACCTCCCTTTCTTGTTCCTTATCCATGCCTCTCAGCGGCCCTGTCAATAGAAATCTGACTTCTTTGCACTTTGTCTGGATCGAACCCAAATAGTTCCAGGGACCTACTTGATGCATACATATCCTCCAATGCACGCTCCTCAAACTCCAACCAAGCAGTCTTCAGGGTGGAGATCGAAGTAAGGGTACATGAATGTTTGATAGACGTGAAGGCAAATTATCCTGAGGTGTTGTTTCGATGACAAGCTCAAACTTACTTCAACTCATTCTCACTCCCAACATTTATTTTGCACCCACCGTATTCTCTGTTCCACGATCAATCATGCATACGCACGTAGAATAATTTCAACGTTCGAGCAGAAATCGATTGCCTTTTTTCCCTTTCCAAGTCTGACACGATCAAATTTGCCAACGGTTGTCCCGCCCACCCAGCAGCTCCATCTGCTCGTGTCCCACCTCAAGTTATGCTCAGTCCAGCCCAACCATTCTAGGATCGTGTCAACGAACAGTAGCCCAGCGCAGACGAGGCTGAACTCTGTCGATCTTTGAAATGATTGCAAGCATCGGCAACAATGTGTACATCTTTAGATATTATTGAAGTACTTGACTTCTCCACTCCTCCCTCACTCGTTCCGCTCACGACTGAGGTGAGTACCATAGTTGATTGGATAGAACCTTACTGACATGTACTAGTCTTCGCGTTGTTAGACTCCGTATCTGTCAAAAATGTGGTGCTATCTTTTTCATTTCTGACATGCGAATCTTGCATGTTTGTTTCCAACCTTGTACCATCAAAAGTTATATCAAGATAACTTCTCGCATGTTCGGTCTTGCAAATGGGGCAGCCGCTCCAACACATCGCGACGTTGCTGATCTTAAATGGAACCTGTAATACTAATGTTTTGCCAAAGAAAGAAGGCGACTGGGCCCGAGGGTGGGCACTAAGTGCTCTCACTTTAATGAAGCACATGTACAAGGGTGCGGAGTGTCAGGCTGGGGTGATGTGAGCGGGTACGTTGTTCGCCCGAGAGCATTACGCTCCAGAGTCATCTGTAAGGGAACGAGAATGATAAACCGAAGTAGAGACTGCATCCACGTGCTGACCCATACTACATGCATCTCCGATGCGCTTGTGGATGCCAGGAACATTAGTGATGCCTCTCGAGTTGCTCCTGAGGTCACGCAGCTGTATACCGGTCGGAAGTTCCGAAGTGCTTACGCCCAATGGTTGCTAGGTCTCCAAATCACAATATCACTTGCTGTAACTTATAGCTTTTACATGAGAATTGAGGGCTGCCATCATTGAATGATCGTCAAGGCTGTACATGGGCATTTACTCGAAGAACAACTTAAACAATGATCACAGCTTTGGTTTTGAGCCCGAAGATTTGATGCGGCCAAAGGAAATTGCTTATCAAAGTGTATGTCTTCTTCACGATTTGATGCTCACTAGTTTCGAATATTCTCAGCTCCAACATTCCTCAATCAACCGTCTCTCCCTCTCCATCGCAGAAACATACTCCACAGCCTCGGCATTCGACTTTCCTCCAAACCTCTCCACTGCACCTCCCACAGCTTCACGGACGGCACTAGGCATTTTGTTCGAAGAACTATCAGAAAGGCTTAGGGTTCATTACGTGTTACATGTAATCTGGACCCACCCTGAGATGATAAGGATGCCTCGTTGCTGCCCCAGTATTGTCCAAATATACTGTGCATCCTCTTTCATCAGATCTTGCACATACGTCCGTTTGACGCCCTCTGGTCCATCACGAGAACACGCAACACGGTAGCGGAGTTTTCGTTCTTCCGCATGAGATTCCCATTCCGTGTGATAATGCTGATCCTTGTGTGCAGAACGGCAACCGAAGTATAAGGTAGTATCTGGGGTCATCAAGGATCAGCTCTGAGCTGATATACAAAGACAGCCAAACATACTAGTGTGTCCCTTGTATATGCGTTGCTCGATGACGGCACACATAGGTGCGATGCCTGTCCCTAGACCCACACACACCACTGGTGTGTTTGGATTCGTAGGAAGTGAAATAAAGCCTTTTCTGAGGCCGATACGAAGGGTATCTCCTGGAGATGTATATGAGTTCAGGAACTACACTAGAACGCCGTGCGGACCTAATTGAAGCCCTGATAGATAACTAGTACAGACACCTTTCCGATGATTTTTCAACTTCGTGCGATAGCGTACTATAGCAACACAGAGATGGATTTCACGGGGATGGAACTGATGAAACCCAGAGGTAAATTGAACTGCAGCGAACACATTTTAACTCGAGCTCACCTCGATGGTACTAGCAATTGAGAACTCTCTCGGTCTCAGCGGAGGGAACAAGTAAAAGACATACTCTCCCGGTATCCTTGCGGGCCGAAACTCGGACAAGACCTCCCAGGTCGTACGTCTCACGCGTTGACAATAATCATACATCTCGTCCTGCACGTCCTCAATAAAAGAAAGAAAAATGAGGAAACCTGACGTACCGCTCCTTCTATCGATACAAATTCATCAAGTTTTTCGCGTTCGAGCTCATCGGTAGCAAAATATCGCAGCAGTTGAAAAAAAAGAGCGGCGGGGCACAGCATTAAAATCGAGATAGCGTGTAAATAGAATTCGAAGGGAAACAATTTTCGGTAGATGGTCGGGCAACGTTTGATCTGTAAGATATCAATCAAATGAGGTTTACTGCGTCCTGTGTTGTCGTACCTAACATTGTGTGTTCTACTGTGAAAAAATCGTCGGCAACATTCGCCCAGCCCATGGTGACAAGGAAAAAAAGAGTCGACCTCTGATGCAGCTGCGGATGGATGGATCACAGCAACATCTCCAGGATTATATCTGAGATTTCCCATCAGTAGTCGCCAATTCAAAAGACAAAGACTCATACTTTATATCGTCTTCGAAGGAGAACTCAAAATGGCGTACGTCCTGAGACCAATTTTCCGCAGTGATCCGTCTGTTGCACTTCACCGAAGCTGTATAAAACTTCGTGTCTTCATCTAGAGGATCTGGATTCAGCGACGTATCAGATCCTATATTATTCAAGGATACGCGAGGTGGTGGTCGACCAGCAGGAACATTATCCTGCTCGTGCGGCAGTGGGTAGAGCTATGTAAGAACTTCTAGGAGACATTCAATCCATGGGTCCAATGCACCGTCCACCCTGCACTTTGATCAGCCACGTGAAACGCAGTAAACAAAGGATACACACCCCATGCGATGCTGTTCGTCTCCCTCTCCCCGTGAGCAAATTTCATACCCTCCCAAACTTTGCATCCTTCTCGATAGCTTCTTCGCCGGCCAACAGAATTTCTCATAAGCCGTGTCTCCAAGGCCGAACACGCAGAAATCCATGTTCTCGAATAGGTCATCTGGGAGATCAGACCTTAGCAACATGTTCCATAATGAACTCATGGCTCTGGGTTCAGCTCCCCAGCCAGTGGTCGAAACCACGAAGATGACCAAGTGTTCCGAAATCAATGTTTCCTGCACAGGACCTGAGTATTATGTTACAACGATTGGGAAGCCGCCTACTGGTGGATACGCATCCATGCTCTGCACACGACAGTGAAAATGGACTCTTCGACATTCCCTCGCAATGCGATCAGCAGCCTCTTGAGCTGTACCTGTTTCTGTAGCGTAAAGAATCAAAAGTTCGCGAGACACAGATGAATATTGATATTCTCCTGTTCCATGATCATCGTGTGTAAACATATGTTGGACGTTTAATGAACATGAAGCCAGATTTCCAGACAGCTGTGAAAAAAAAGAACGTTTGCCTTCCTTCTTTCAAGGTCTGACTCCAGGAGCCTCTACTGGATAACTTGTCACGGTGCACGTGATCTGATCACTGTACTGACGGGTCGAGCTCTAAGCTCTTGCCCTCAGACTTTCTAAAGTACTAATAGCAAGGTAGTTCGAATGTCAGATTCAGACCAGTCCATTTCTATACGTCAGTGTTCCATGCAGCCTGTGTGTTTTTCCTCTTCATATTAGGTTGTTTCCACTGTTTCATTTTCACGCAGAGGAACTATCATGCGAGAAAAAAGAAGAGACCCTCACAGTCAGATTCTCGATCTCCCAACGCTTATGCCACGCGCCAATCCAGCAAAACAACGCAGAGCATTCCACGATCATTATCACAGCAACCACCTGCCGCTACCGCATTGGCAGCTGGGACGTCATTGCACACTGATACCACCATAGAGCAGGCCAGATAGTGGATTCGGTTCTTATGATGGATGGTATGTCTATTCAGTACACCAAGGGTCGATATTAAGGAAGACGAATGGCAGATTTCGTGCATCATTTTGACATCTCCCATCCTCATCCTATGCCTATACTCCATCATCGTACTTATATATGTATAAGCACCGTGCTGACTGAACTTGAAGCTTGAAGTGTTCTCAAGATACTGTAAAAGATGTACAAGACTAGCCAATGCCTATTTTGTTTTGCTCCCTCTCTTTCGCGGCCCTTTTCAGACAGCTGTGGAAAAAGAACGTTTGCCTTCCTTCTTTCAAGGTCTGACTCCAGGAGCTAGAAGTCACGATGGATTGGACTTCGGGAAAAACACCTATGTAGTAGTAGCCGAAAGACCCGATAGCGGCTCCGGCCGATTTTCCGACGACTTGGTAAAGGGTTGAAACGTTGCACTACATACCAGTACAATGTTTAATTCTAGATATTTTAAAATGGAGGGTCCTAGAATCTATGCAGGAATGGTCCCATTCAACCTAAAGTCCCTGCTACTTGCACCAACAGAGAACGTCATAGTTCCTTCTGGTTTTGCCCACCCCTGGCGAACAACATCCCAAACAGAAAGATCGTAGCGGGACAGAGTGATTGATGCAGAAGTAGTCTGTCCTGGCGAGACCACGACATTCGTAAAGCCCTTGAGGACCGAAGGTGGTTCACCGGCTGAGGGTGAGTGATGGATGTATAATTGGGGAACCTAGAGGACAATTGTCAATGGTTTTGGCAAAAGAATGGCGGGAGGAAGGGTGTACCTCGCCACCGTATAAAGCACCAGTATTTGTTACATCAAAGGTAATCTTATGTGCTGGCATATGCAACCTTTTCGTAGATCATTAGTCTGATTTGATACAATGGAACTGCCATATTCATGTACAGACCAGAGAGCAGTTGTCGACCCTTCCGCAATGGGTGTTGCACCCCCGTCTTCCCAATTATGAACCAGATCCGTTTGTGCGTAGTCTTCGTGGTATATCTTCGTGATAGCAAGGTTAGAGTACTCAAAAGTCGTGTAACTCAATCCGAAGCCAAACTCATAACGAGGTGTGATGTTTTGCTGTGGACAGTCAATACTGGTTGAGACTGCGAAAAGCACAGTAGTACTTACTGCATCGAACCAGCGGTAGTCAATGAAGAGACCCTCGGTGTAGTTTATGGACAGGATATCTGCTGCAGTACCACCCGTTACGAGCTGGGCAGGATAGTCCGCGGGGCTCTTTGCAATGGTGTACGGTAGTTTTCCAGATGGGTTCCAGGCCCCGTAAAGAATGTCAGCGATGGCATTGCCAGCTTCGTTGCCACCAAGGTTAGCCCAAACAATCTGTATATCCAGTTGTCAGCAGGTGTGTATGAACTATTTGATGCAATACCCACGGCAGTGACGTTCGGGTGATCAACCCAAGGTTCGATTATCAAAGGACCAACAGAGTTGGTGACCACGATAGTGTTGTTATTCTGAGCAGCGACAGCAAGAATGAGCTGGTCACCCTGATGCCACGCAGACAGATTCTGCCTATCGCCCGCATTTCCATCAACAGTGATGTAACCCTAAGAAGCGTTGTGTTCAAGCAAGTCGTATGAACCGAAATCAAGGTTGGACGACCCACCTCACCCGAATCGGAGTTAACAAAAACAATGGCGGCTTCCATGCCAATGACGGAGTTGCCTGCCGCGGCGAGGTCCCAGTCATCAAAGTCCCAGAAAACACTGGTCTGGTCCACTCTGGCGCGTGCTTGAATGGCTTCGTAGGGCTGAAAGGCCAGGGCAATCGTTACACAGGACGATTGGGCAAAAGTCAAGATTACTTACGGAGACAAGGTATGTGAAGTTGTCGGTACTTAAGTGCAGAAGCGCTTGAGAGATATCGTAATGCATGAAAACCGCCACTTACCCGGAACCCCAGCCCATCGCAAGAATGCCACTTGGATCGCCACCCTGGTCGGTGTACTCGTTAGGACCCGAAGTTGGTGGAGCAGCATCACTGCCAACTAAAACGATGTTCTTCGGCTTGCACAGAGGGAGTGCACCTTCATTCTTGAGAAGAACTGTACCAGCGGCACCAATCTCGCGTACAATTAGATAATGATCACTTTGCGCATTGACCTCTTGATTAAGAGGGTTGTATAGGTCGAATGAAGACACAGTAGTATTTGGGTAGCCTTCATCCTGGTGCAAGAAGTACCATGCAGCAATAATCCGTGTCGCCATATCATCAAGCCGCTGTATAGAGATAGTGTCGTTCAAGACGAAGTCCGTGAGATTCTGACCAAAGTAAGTAGTCCCCGAACCCATGGTTATGTCTCCAGGCATCGTCAACTAGTGACATCAGATCAGTGTTCTGAGACATAATCGATACTGCACTTACATCAAGACCAGCGACAGCGCCAAGGGTGTCCATTGTCGCAGCCCAATCAGATTGGATGACTGGACAAGCTCAGACAGCTCAGGGGCTATTGATCCAAAATATCGAATTTGACTCACAGCCTTGGAAGCCAAACTCGCGTTTCATTATGTCGTTGAGGGTTTTGTTGTTATTGCAAGCATAAGTGTCATTGACCAAGTCTGAATATTTGGTTGAATGAGGCACTGACCATTCAATGTTGGGAGACACTCACTATAACTGCACATAACCGATGAGACACCCGCCATTACAGAGCGCATAAAAGGATGAGCGTAAATTTCGTGCTGGGTACGATCATCGACATTGGAAGACTCCTGTGTGCGCTTCCATTCTTGTTCGCTAGATTACAAGGTTAGCCTAGTAGAATGACATGTTTAAATCGCACTTGTTGATGTAGTGCTTAGCGGTGGCCTGGACACCACCAGCTTGCAGACCCAGGATCGTTTCATAGGCGGCTTCTCCAGATAGGAACGGGTCAGCGCCGAATCCCTCCCAGTTGCGTCCACCTTGAGCGATGCGGCCCATATTCATCATGGGTCCCAGAGCGACATTGACACCTTTCATTCGGTGTTCTTGACCCATCGCGAAACCCCGGGCGCGCATGAGAGCACGATTCCATCTACATTACGATATATCATTCGAGGTAAGACTTTCACATTTAAGACCTACGTAGATGCGGTGGTGATACCAGCAGGGAACGAAGTGACGAAGTCAGTATCCCGAACTCCAAGTGGTGAATCCTAGAGTAGGAGATATGCCAGCAGATTTAACACTCATCAAAAATAAACATTATGATGCACTGACTTGAAGACACAGCCCAGGGAAGTCTCCAACAGCAGCAATGTTCCCGACACAGAGACCATTACCCCAGCCAACGCCTGTAGTAATGTTGGCTTTTTGCTGGATAGTGAAGTTAGATATCTGCACGCAAAATTAGATAATCAGGCATCATCAAGCGCATTTACTCCTCATACCATAGACATTGCCTTCGTGTAAGCAGCTGCCCAAGCCGGAGCAAAGTCAGGCACAACCACTGGATCTGCGCTAACAGGAGGAGGATCTAGAGGATCGGTTGCAGGAAAATTTGGTGGATCTGGCGCGAGTGTTGGAGTTGGGAACGGACTGAAAGAGTAGTGTGAGATGGGCAAAGTTAAAGGACCAGTCTCAGTAGCAAGGTATGAAGTCATCAAGGACGTTGTTGACACAGATGTTGCGACACCACTAGTTGATATGTTCGCGCTGCTGATAGAGCTTGTGGCGCCCGTCGAGCTTGAGTTACTCGCGACGGGAGTACTGCTACTGACTGCAGAAGCAGAAGTGGTTGGGATCGCGACCGAAGAACTCGACGCGACCGCATACGACACAAGTAGCAACACGAAAGAAAGTGGCCTTGGACCCATCCTGGAGGACACCGACGGGGAAGGGATTTCCGGATGAATTTGCTATCGACCTGCATCATTGTTGCTGCTGATTATAACTGACGCAAGTGGTCTTGATGGGCTAAATTAGCTCTCCGCAATGAACGAACCCAATAATAATATTCATATTGTTTCGCATAAGCTTTACCCGAGATTCTAGGAAAATAATCACCTTTCCTCATAAATTTATCAGAGATCCGCTGCAAAAGCAGCGCCTTTCAGAAATTTATCCTTCACCTTCACGGCCGACTTACGACAATCTTGAACTATGTATACCCCTTCATGGGAGAGGTTCTCCACATGACTCCAACCGCCGTCGAAACACCATGCGCTCTCTGATCCCTTGATCAATCGATCATGTCCTGCTGATTCTTTGTGTCCATTTCTCATTGAACTGCGTCATGGTCGGCTGTCTAAAAACATCATGCCGCTCTGTGGAACTGGGTCAGCTGCGCCATCGTACTATATAGGATGTCCTTCATTCACCTATCCCGATCTAACCCCGGACCTGCAGCGCATCATTCTTCCGTGGGAACCGTACATAGTTATACGGCTGGTGACGTTGCAATGGTTTAATTAGAAATTCGAGCCTCGAAGTGTGGGATGCGACACTCGGGAGATGACGCAACGAGTAGTATTTCGCACGACGCAATGGCAACCGATGACAACGTTTGGGAATGACTGAAATCTAGGGATCACATGTTTAAACGTCCGGCTTGGCGCACTTGCGGAGCATAGCTCATGTCTCTTATGTGATCGAGCGCACGAGGATGTCAGACATGATGCGAAAACAAGACGGGATTCTCGGGGTGCGTATACCTTCTTGTGCAGATCGTAGTCGCTGTCACATGGTAACTTCTTCAAAAGTGAGTACTAGTGTGCTGGCCAAATAATAAGAGACCGTGCTTACATGAGGCACACCATAGACATCTTGCCACATGCTTGAACGATCACGGGACAGGTTCCGCGGGACCGCGTTACATTCAGCTTTGGCCATGAAATTTTGAAATTGGACAAGAGTACACGGGACGGCAGGTCCCATGGTAGCTCGTGCATTCTGCATATGATTTTGGGTAAGTGATGTTATCTGTCAGTGTCTTGCCTCTGATAGTCAACTTCAGTCAAGGCAAATGATGGCGTCTACCTCAACCTGGTTCTAGCTAGCTCAGAATCATTCTCAATTCCTCGATTAGCAGTACTTCCGCGAGTACTTCTTCCACAACCACCAAGTCTATCTGTAATTGCCACTGAAATCTTCTAAAGTTCTGGCTGTATCAGGGCCACACAGGGCTCTCGATCGAACTTGCATCGTAGCTGACTGCTTTACTTAGTGCGACATCGGATTTCCAGTTTCTGTCTTTTTTTATAATTCCCAATATCAACTCTACGGCGAACCAGGTAAACTTACAATCGGTGCGCTTGTCAACGCTGGAATCCCAAAACTCGATCGATAGTTCCATGATCGAGTGTGGATACAATCGCGCCTTCGAGATCATTGCGTAGGTCAGGAATTCAAGGGTGATGGTACGAAGATCGCACTGTGATCGTTAGTCATGCTTGACGTGGATCTAAGTGGGAAAGTTTCAGCGCTGATCTATCACGCTGACGCAGTACGAATCAACCTTCGGTAGAATGACAGCGGTGCATTGATCTATCGGACCTGCCTAGACCTGCCTGTGTCTTTGTTTTTGTGGAGTAACTCATAAAGTCACAATCTAGGAACGAATCTGGGCGTGGTACAGCCAACGAAGCTTAATGAAGGTGTCAAGCTCACATTCATGTAGCAGGTTGGCTCGAAAACTTATCTCTGTCAGAACCATTACGTGCGACAACCAATTTGCAGATGACTGTCGGGAGCACGGGCCTGAAGCACTCTTATATCGTATGGTGAGGTTTGCTTGGAAATTACCGAACATTACCAATTGAGTGCGACGCGTGGTCGGAAGAAATATTATGCAGTACTACTTACCTGTTCTCACAGGGCGAAGCCATCCTTATCACCGTTGTCCGCATCAACAATCAATACTCATGTTTTCATCGACGGGTTGTTGTTATTATACCAGCTGCTGACAGCTCGAATTCAAGACATCTCTACACTCCAACATTTGAAGCGATCAGTGACTTTATAACGTCAAATGCGCGCCTATCTAGGTTCGGTGCCACAACGACAACTGAATATCTGAGAAAAGAATCGATATTTTGCAAGCGCATAAATGATAACGTTGATGAGCTATTAAAGCCCAGACGAAGAAGCACCCCGGAAGAATTATATAGTCACAGGGGTGACGCCGAGCGAGGTATATTAGCCTTGGTTGGATATTCCGGCCAAGCAAAGTCACCATGCGCATCCCCACATCCATCACGGTGCTCTGTACGCTCGTCGCGTACGCTACCGCACAGTGCATGGAATGCGCATCACTCGTCTTGTACAACGATGTGACGTACAACCTCAAGGAGCAGTGTACAGTGCGCAGCGGATACCATTGTTTGTAAGTATCCTAAGTTATAAAACAAACAATTCAGAGTAAAGAGGCTTACACGATGGCATAATATAGTTACAGAGGCAATGACGCCGCAGGGGAGTTCTGCGACTGTTATTATAATGTAGGTGCAATGCTTAATTCTGAACGTGCGCGTGTAACCTGTTGAATTGGACGCAGAAAACGGGAATAATTGAGACCAACGAGTCGACATACTTCTGTCCCACAGGGTCTTCAAATTTCAGTGCAACATGCTCTGGTTGTCCAAGTTAATTTGGTGGTGGAGTCACGGTCTAGCTAAGGACTCGATTTGTCGGACCTTTCCCATAGCTTAGTCATTCAGCTACTAGTATTAGATGTTAACGTTGAAGTACCACAAAATCAACCAGTCGGTGCACATGCTAGTGGTGACATCTTTCGGTCCAGCGGTCTGCGATCTGACTCTACATAAAGGTCATAAGCAAAGTTAGAACATTTAAAACTTGTATGTGGTCAAGGTCCAAGTTATCCGCCGTGCAGTACGCTTACTACCTAAGATGATCACTGTTAGTTGCATTCTCACTCTCCCTTTTTTTACAGTGGACTAGTGCTAGCGCGACCACTTTGATCAATGCATCTTCCATGGCGTCAGAAGCAGCAGGCATCAGAAGAGCAGACATCGCCCCTACCTTCTGAACAGCGCGGACTCGGAGCACGCTGGTCTGCTACGAAAGATGCTTTCAAGACGCATCTAACCACCGCACAAGCAAACACGAAAAGCACTCTTCAAGGGTACAACGTCAACGTCCAGAATCGTCTCAGGGCCAAAGCATACGAGCTCGGATCACGTCCCGTTGCATATCTTGTTTTATCCGGCATCTTCCTGGGCTCTGTTTCGACGCTTGGCGTGACATTCGTGTACAGGCGGTATTTTAGGCGTTTGAGGACAGCTGAATGGGTTACACCTGATGTGCTTCGGCGGAAGAGATGGGTGAGGGGTGTCGTGACGAGGTGAGTTGAGTTATAACGCTATGTAGGCTTTGGGTTTGGCTGATCTGTGGTGGGTACGCCAAGTGTAGGGGATGGAGATAATTTCAGGCTGTATCATACTCCTGGCTTTTGGTGGAAGTGGCCACTGAAATTCAGGAGAGTACCAACTTTGAGCAAAGGTCCGTTTGTATCCCTTATTTTCTCATGGGATATGCGCTTACTTGCATGAATCAATAAGAGCTCAAAGAGCAAACGATCCACGTTCGTATTGCAGGTGTTGATGCACCCGAGGTGTGTTGGTTGTAGGCGTAGGGCTCAAGAGAGTTCTGAACGAGGCCATTCTGACTGAAATGCTACTCGATTGCGTGCAGGGATCACATTTTGGTCGCCAAGCCCAGCCATACGCTGCAGAAGCTCTCACGTGGTTGAAGGATACGATCGAGGGCAGGATAGTCTACTGTCAACTCGTTCGGCGTGACCAATATTCTCGTATTGTATGCGCTGACACTGCATCTCCGTTTCACCAACTAACTGTCATTCACAAATAGGTATCTGTAGTTACTCTTCCGCCACCGTTTCTCCCAGGCTGGCTTGCCACGGGCCGGAGTCTTGCACTTGAGATGATCCGGGCAGGCACGGGCCTGACCTATGAACAAGCAGGTGCGGAGTATGGGAAGTATGGAAAGGATGAGTTCTTAAGAGTTGAGGCTCAGTCGCGGTAAGTTGTGACACCGATTCAGATTTATTTGTTCCACTTTTGTGGCAGACAACCTCACACCCATCGTGTTTTCTCCAGAGCTGCGCGCAGAGGCATGTGGAAACACGGTACAGTTGAAGAAACCCCCGCACAGTATAAACGGCGTCACGCGCAGAGTGGGACAGATGCTGAGCCCCAGGCCCAAGGTACGGCGAAGGCGGAGCAAGAAAACTCGGAGGGTGGGCTAAGAGGGATTTTGAAGAGACTTTGGCGCTGAAATAGTTAGTTAAATACAGACTGGAAAATATACAACTGGGCGCCTTCCAAAGGTCACCGGAATAGCGTATAGTCTATGGCGAGTACCTGTTTACCAAAAAAAAAAACTATCACAACTAATAGTGGAATGATTAAGTTCATTCCCAGGCAGGGGCGCGCATACGTGAACGGCAGACTGCAAGCGAATTTGGATCCCGATTAGCTGTTAATGGATCCCGGTCGCGGGTGGTCTAGTCGCGTCCGATCACAGTGGCGCTTGCGAGCACTGCCTGAGACAGCATTTATTTATATGGTAAGAGATTACTCTGCTCCGCAGCAAGTTTACCGTGCACTGGTCTTTTTTTTTTTCCGTATATAAAGCTCTCTACCTCTCAAGTTACACTGCACGACGCGAGTGATTACTAGTCTCAGTCCCTCTGACGAACTTAATAGTCTTGTTGTACTTGCATCTTCACCATGAAACTCACGTCCGCCCTTGTGCTTTCGTTCATTGCCACTGCGCAAGCAGCGACATCATTTTCTACTCCAGTCCTGCCCAGCGGAATCCCAGCGTACGTGACTTTCTCTTCGTGCCCATTTCCCCTCAAATTTCCCATTTAAAAACAAAAATAACTTATAACTCACTTATAGATCAAGCGGCCTGCCTTTGAGCACCCTTTCTCTTGACACCACAGCTTTTACTTCGTTTATTTCCTCTATTCTCTCATCCGGCACTATCCCTGCTTCCCTTCCTACCACCATTCCTACTTCCCTTCCTACCACCCTTCCTACTTCCCTCGGCACTCTTCCCACCGTAACGTCTCCCTCGTCCGGTGCATCTACATCAACTGCGACAAGTGCACCAGCTGCGACAACCTCTAGCGGTGCAGGACGAACAGAGGCGGGGCTGGGGCTGGGATTGGCTGCCGGAGCTGCTGCGGGCTTGCTTGTGTTGTTCTAATTAATGAGTACATTTTTGGTGGTGACGCATGTACGTATTCATGCGGGAAGATCACGTCCAGGGGTAAAAGTCGAAAGATCCCACGTGTGCATGCGGGGCAACTGCGGACCTATATTTATTTATCTAACGATATTGAAATAGACTTTCAAAGGACGCGCCTAGTACCTCCCTCGGGCTATTTTCCTGGCCAGCTGTGCAAGTTAGTTCTTCTGACTCTAATACTGTGTCGAAAAGGTAGACAGTTTGAGCACGGCAAGTCTGTTAGACTCTGGCCCAGTTTTATTCCTCGACCCTCGGCGTGTCAGCAACAGTTGCCGTCAACCTCCACGAAAAGAAGTTGCCATGTGGCAATTCTCTGTTATCTATAAATCTAGCACTGGCTACAGCGCTGTCTTCCATGGACTCTATTTCAGCTCTCAATCGAACCACCACAAGACACGAGCTTTCTGTATCTTCGCCGGTCGCAGAATTTGCGCAGAATCCCTACAAACCGCACTGACAGCGATATATTAGTCAGTATTATCATTTTCAGCTACTGGGTGCCAGTCTTATCAAAGAACGCCATGATGAAGTCCTGTGAGGGCGGCGGGAACAGATTATCAACAACGCACACGAGGCGCGCAGGGGTCTGCAACCACTCATGATCTAACAGCATTACGGATGCTAAGGCAAGAACACTCTCACTATTATGGTCGAGCCCGTCAGTTATTCAATCAAATTATCCTCGAAAAAGACGCTTACTGGTGACACGCTCGAGAAAACGAGAAGAATGTTCCTCCTTCCGCTGTCGCCTCGCCTCATAAGCAACTCGCTGTATCGACCCACTGGCGATATGGCAACTTCCGTGACAAAGGCACGGAATGGTTCCGAGAGAAGAGCACCGCCAAGGCTAGCGGGGACGTGTCAGACGGTTTTCCCGAAGGTATGCTTCTCGTGTGACAGACTGTCCTTCGCCAATCCTGGCCTCGAGAGTGGAGATCAGAAATGTGGACCTATTCAGATCACATCGTACGCAAACGCATCCTTCTTGTCCAGTAAAGCCGGATGCATGTTCTCGTCTTCGTCGTTGCCAAAAGAGGTTTTGCGTATCCACCATGACGCTGTCGATCAGACCATTACGGATCTGGCGGCATTTCATTCAATGGGGGAACCTTCCACATACGAAGGGAGCCTTGGGTGGTTATGTGGCCCATGAGATTGGGATGGACGAGTGCGCAACTGATAACATATTTGTTGAAGCGTTGAATAATATATGTAGATCACATACATTAGCCTCTCGCAGTTCATCATCAAAAAATTCGGGGGTATCTGACGAGCACCTTTGATCTTTGGAGCAGGTTGCGGTATAGTATCAACCTGGGAAGCAGATTCATTGTCAGTATCATTTAACAACGATATGTATCTGGACTTACAATATCTGATGGAAGGTCGGCTTCTTTGACGATGGCAGAAACATCCCATGTGTAGATGTGGCCGTCAGCGCAGCTAGTGACGAGACACTTTCCATCTGCAGAAAAGGTCGCAGAGCTTGTGTTGTGTTCAGAGTGTTCCACTGCGTTGATTGGTTTCGGGGCTCCATAGTTGGCACTAGGTCTTGTCGAAGCATGATGTGCTTGTGAGGAGGACTCGGAGATAGTAAATGGTAGTGATAAAGTTTTGTCGGGATTGTCGCTCAATTCAAGAACAGCCGTCCGCGAGCTCGAGGCTGTATCGAATTTCCTAAATAATGTTCCCCCAGCGAAAGTGTTTTGCTATCCGAGGTCCATGCCAGGATAAGCAACCCTCGAATGTTTTGAGCAGTTTGCGTGTTGAACTTCAGAGCAAGGTGCGCCTGTGACAAGTCACATACATGTCACTCGAACTCTGTAATGACGTGCCTGGCACTGCCTGCCTCCGTACGCGGGCCCTAGCAAACTGCGTTAGTTGGTTTATTGCCCCGTGTTGATTGAATGATACTTTCTGCGCTTTGGACATCCCACGCTATGAATATTCCTTGCCAGGTTCTGCTCACCACTCGTCTTCCGTATGGATTCCAGCACACCATTCCTTCCCGACCTTTGTGCTCGTCTCCAAGTCCCAGACTCGAAGTGACCCATTCCATTCACAGATGATACTCTGCTTTCCATTGGGCAGGTGTAAGATGTAGGTGATGCCATCATTTACCAGTAGGGCAGTGTCGCTAAATTCTTGTGGTTTGCAGGCGCTGGATACCCCATGATAATTCACTCAATGGGTGCATGGTAATTTCAGCTGTCACCATCAATCACATGACCACTTACTCGAATTCTAGATGTACTCGGTGGAGCGAAAGCTGCGACGGAGTAGGTGTGCCCACTTCCTTCATCTGCACTGACCCCTTGGCATCGCGGTCCTACAAACCCGCAAACCCGCATAGGCCAATATCTTCCCTCGCACCGCACTCCACTTGAAAGTTCAACTTGACGCATCCCGCTTTTGTTCTCAACGTCCAACCCGACCTTTTCACCTTCGTCGCCATACTAGCTAATTCGCAGTCTGGCTATCTTGCTCACTTCTTACTAGTTTGTGTCCAATCATTCATTTCCCTTCTCGGTGCTCCCAACTTTAATGACTAGGTTGACAAGCGTGAATTGCCTGTGCCAATGAGCTCGCCGGCGGCGGGAGGGATGCTCAAAAGCTTGCTTATGCACAGGCAATCTTCCAAGGCACCAGGCGTGGTGCCATCTCAAGCGTCGATGGACAATGTCATTGTCTTCATGGCTTCATTTTCATTTGGGCAGTCACGAGGCAATCTATGGTGACACTAGCCAAGACGCAAGGAACGAAATTATCTTCTCGATCTAGTTGACGCGCATAGATCGTTTGAAAGACATGTACAACCTCGACATCTGTTGTTTGAAAGGCAATCTTAATAGGAGCTACAAGTTTTTATATCACCAATCAGAGAATGCATCGTGCTCCACTATAGGCGTGCCACCCACTGCTTCAGCCACCTACACCCAATTTTCTTCCCCGATAAAATAAAGGAGGGAGTTACGATGGCAATAAACACGAGTGGAATTAAATCTAGACCAAAAGGCTACGCAATAGAGGAAGTCTTGCTTATCTCGATCCTATGTACTTCTCTTTATCCTATGCATAGTGACAATCCCCATTCAAATATAATTGAGATATCTATCTGAATCATACACCATCTCCCGAGTGCTCAGTTCATTCTCGACCCCTCTTCGTCCCCAGTACGCATGCACGAGGTCTGAATGATGACGTGCTCGGGGGTGAGGCTGCAGAAACATTGGTGGATGCATAGAATTGAGTGCTTGGCGGAAACGTGGTGTTTAACGCATGAGGATATGTCAGGTTCGAAGGTAGCAATATGATCATGCCGCTGGCTCCCACGCTTGGCGGCGTCCAATGTTTATACCACCCAGCGAGAGGCTGGGACCCAACGCTAGAGGGCATCCGAGCATCACGTTTGACCTTGGGATGTTGTAGCCCGATATTGGAGGGAGTGTAAGCATAATGCCGCCCCTCAGGAGGCTGGAACCCGGCACTAGAGGACATCCGGGCATCATGCTGGACCCTTGGATGCTGTAACCCGACATTAGAGGGAGCCCAAGTATAATGCTGCCCTGCAGGAGGCTGCAATCCGACATTAGGTAGCTCTATGTGGCCCTGCGGCGAACTTGCAGGTGTCGACGTTCCGCTGATGGTGTGGTTTGTCGAGTCCGAGTCCCCAAAAAGGGAAGACTTTTCGCCGATGGTGTGGTCTGTCTCGTCGTCACCAAAAAGGGAAGACTGCTTGCTGATGGAGTGATTAGAGTGAACTCTCTCATCATCCTCACGCGATTGAGCCCGTTCGGTTTGGTTGCCTTGTGGGTACTGAGGGCGGACTGGACGTGATAGCAGACACGGTTGAAGTTCAGGGGGGAGCGAGTGTGAGATATTCTCGGGCCACAAAGGGTTCAACTTGTAATGGTTGTCCTCCAAGTTGTTCCACTCCACGTCCATCGAAGACGGTTCAAGTTCGTCATCTGACTCTGTGCTGTAAGTGCTTGTGGCGTCCCAGTTCGGGATTGCGTGCAAACGGCCGATGATGGGTGAACCAGCGAGCCCTTGAGACGGTTGGTCATCAAACTTCGGGCTAGACTCCGGCGGTGGTGGTGGCGGTGGCGGTGATGGTGGCGGTAGAGGTGAAGGTGGTGGTGGTGTTAAAGGCGAAGGTGGTGGTGGTGATAGAGGTGAAGGTAAAGCTGGTGATAGAGGTGAAAGTGGTGGTGGCGGCTGTGAAAGTGGTGGTGGTTGTGAAGGTGGTGGTGGTGGCTGTGAGGGTGGTAGTGGTAGTGGTGAAGGTGAAGGCGGAGGTGGCGGATGTGGAGATGAAGATGGTAGATATTTGAAGGATTTAACTCGTTGTGTCAGCGAGTGGGTATACGACGGTTCTGGTAGGCCACCATGACCGTGACTCGAGCCTGGCTCGGAAACCTTAGTAGGGACATATTGCAGAAACCCGCCGTCTAAAATTTTGTAGGTTTGTCTTGCTCTCTTGATTTCGCGGGTCGCAGAGCCCCCGGAAACCAAACCCTTCGAAGCTGGGTCGAAGATCCTGAAACTGAGATCTGAGAATTTCGGTTTCTTGTCTAACAGGCATAGTTAGCGTGATCAGCTGAAGTTCAAGTTGAAATGAGGAAAGAAACAGAACATACCTGCAGGCATGTCACAATACCTGAATTATTGTCAGTGGGACTATGGTGAATCGCTGCCGGAGCGTGCAGACAAGGTGGTGGTTCTCCAACTGAAATCGTTCCAACATTCTCGGCATAGAGCAATATATAATATTGTACTGACCTCACGGAGCAGAGCATGATCTTTGACATAATCAATCCCCATAAAGGGAAATTCCTTCTTATGTCTTAGTTTTAGAATACATACCTATTGGTCCCGACAATGCTGTTCGTTCGGTGCACGTGTTCTTCTCACGGCTCTCTAGCTTATGTACTCGCTCTCACTTTTGCCCCCATCTGACCATGTATATCCCGATACATGATACATCCTTGGTACATGTGCCAATCCTCGTGCCTCGGCAGGAGGCTCATCGTCAGAATGATCAGTGGTCCTTCCGGCATGTTTTATTCAATCGATCACATCGCGCTGTGCAGGTGAGTCATGACCGTGCGTCTAGAAACCCACCCAAACTTATCCTATCATATCATACTGATGAGAATACGTTTCACACCTCCAGAGCCGCCGCCGTGCTGAGGCAAGTATTAAGCCCATTGCTACCTTGGGAGAGGAACTTCGGGACACGACCCATCCAATGACTCACCATTCCAGATGAGTATTTGACATGCACACGAAAAGACTAATGCGGAATGAAAGCTGCGACGGAGTGGGTGTTTCGTTCGATGAATATTCAAGTCAAGAGGGAGGTTGTTGTACAAATCTTTTACACGTGCGTCTTGCTTGCATAATGCTCTTGTGCAGTCACCGCAAGCCTGCATTCCCGTGTTTCCCTAGGCTAATCTGATTATGCAGTTAACTTGACGCATCATGCTCTACGGTCCTTATTCTCAACGTCCAACATGGATTTTTTTACCCTCATAACCATACTAGCTAATTCTCAGTCTGGCCATCTCGAATACGCTGTCAAAGAAGCTGCCGCCTCAGCATTCTCGACAGCTGGTGCTCAAAAGAAGACCTGAAGTTCAAACGATGAGACGAATCATCTCACCTTCAAATCCTTAAGTACAGCATCTGCACTCGTGCCTTTGATACTCGAGTTGCATCGCTAGTACAGACGTTCTTCGCCTTTCAGCAGAATTCCCGAAAGTAGCAGGGCAAGGCTGCCAACGACACCGACGAGCACGACAACCTACACCTAAGCAACTACTTTACCAATACACAGCGGTTGGACACAGTTCTCAGCGATCGGATCATCGAGACAAGCGCGAACACTTCCTTTGGGACGCCCCTCGATACAAACAAGGACATTACTGAACTGCTCGCGTCATCCTGGGGAATCTACTTCGCAATCGCCCTCTTGTACAACGTAACTCCATCACACATTCCTAGCCTTTGCCTTCCTAATTATCTTATTGTCCTAGTTCTATGTTTCCATATTCGGACGAAGGTGTCTAAGTCCTGAACAGGTATAGATTTGGTCTTCAAGGAGAGCCTCCTTCACTGGGAATGCATCATCTTTGAGACTCTGTCTGCTGGTGCGACATCTCGTACGTTTTCTTTGTATCTTTGCATACATCTCCGACGATCAATCGGGAACACAATGTTCCCATCTTTATCATGGAGATTCGCTGATTTAAGCAGTTGGGTTCATGCACTAGTTCTGCACATACACCTCGACTTCGTTTTGTAGGGAACAAATTCAATTCTGCGTTCCACCTCCTTGCCACCCTAGTCTCAACGTCAACAAATCTGTGCACAATACACGGTTTTCTGGCCCAAGCACAGTCGAACGATCCGACGTGGGTGGACAGGTACCCGCAGCGGCGCAAAGTGTCGAAGTAGTGGCAGTGGGTGGTTGCTGTGATGATGATGGTGTACTCTGGGTTACTGTGTGAATGAGTATTGGGAGGCCGATATGAGCTGGTAGCTGGCTTCTTCTTTCTTGCGTGATAATTTCTCTGCGCAAAAACCAGTCAACGATAAAAAAAGAACTGGGGAAGAGGAAAAAAATGCACAGGCTTTCCCCCCGTGTATGGGACCTTAAGCTTAAGTACAGGTGGCTCGCGCATTTCGATGTCTGATCTATCTCGGCTGCGCATCATGCCAGACGACCTGGTTTTGTTACAGGTCCCGGTCAACGTTAAAGTGGCTGGCGTCAGATTCTCGTGCTTTGTAGGGGCTGGATGCCCATGACTTTGGTTTCGGGATTCACTTGATGAGTGATTCCAGTTATTTTCATCAATGGCTTGTAACTTACTCAGAATCCAGATGAGTACTTGACTTGTACACAGAAAGACTAATACGGAATGAAGGCTGTGACGGAGTGGGTGTTTTATTCGATGGGTATTCAACTTAAGAGGGAGGTGGTTGTTTAAGTCTTCTACACGTGCGTCTTCCTTGCATGATCTTCTTGTTCAGTCACCGTCAACTTCACAGCTTCAGCATTGGCTGTGCAAATTAAGAGCCCAACGCTCTTTTTGGACGATATCCCCACTTACCTCATCCGCATTGACCCTCGGTATCAAGGTCCTACGTACAATTCCTCAGGCCTCAGGTCTGCATTCCTGTGTTTCTGTAGGCTAATCTGATTCTACAGTTTTTTGTACCTATTTCATCACGCCACATTTTCCCTTGAGAGTCCAACTCAACCTATCATGCTGGCCCTTGTTCTCAACGTCCATGAAATTTTTCACCTTCATCGGCATACTACCTAATTCGCAGTCTGGCCATCCTGGTCATACTCTAGTCTTCGCCCAATCAGTCATTTCCCTTCTCTTTCAGAACTATGTCTACGCAATGGAAGCAACACATCTGCACTGCCGCATAATTTCCAAGTACAGCATCCGCACTCGTGTCTTTGATACTCGAGCTGCATCGCTAGTACAGACGCTCTTTGTCTTTCAGCAGAATTCCCGAAAGTAGGAGGGCAGGGCTGCCAGCGACACCGACAAGCACGATAACCCACACCTCGGTATCCACCTTACCGATGCCCAGCGATTGGACATAGTCCTCAGCGATCGAATTCGCTGAGACGAGCACGAACACATAGGGACGCCCCTCGATACAAACAAGGCCATTACTGAACTGCTCGTGTCCTCCAATTCGGGGCAATCTACTTTGGAATCATTTTTTTGTACAACGTAACTCCATCACACCTTCCTAACTTTTACCCTCCCAATCATCTTATTGTCCTAGTTCTGTGTTTCCATGTTCGGACGAAGGTGTCTTTGAGATCTGAACAGGTATACCTATGGTCTTTATGGAGAGTCTCTCCTTCACCGGGAACGCACCATCTTTAAGAATGTTTCAGCTGGTGCGACATCTCGTACGTTTTCCTGTCTTTGCATATATTCCTCGATCCAGATCAGTATTGACGTCTCAAGGTGATCCGACGATCAAACAGGAACACTCCTTTCCGATCTTGTGCTGGCATAGGTGCGAACCCACGCTCAGCGTAGCATTTTTTCGAGAAAGCCACGAGCATGAACAAGTACTGAATACTGAGGCCTAGGGAGGATTGAGTGCCGAGTCTCTGGGGATGTATATACTCCAATTTAAAGTATTGTACATATGTCCCATCCCATGAAGCGTACTGGAGCGTCCACGCAGGATCATAAAACACTGACTCGTTTAAAACACAAAACAGTAGTGGATTAAGCAAGAAATACGATACAGTACAATGTCGGAGTGCAGACAGCGACAGAAACGAGAGAAAGGATCCATTCAACAGACACACCGCGATCCAGTGCATCCAAGGAGTCCAACATCTGGCCTGTATTTGCAGTGATAGTGTGTCGCGACGTCGTTCCACTAGCCAGTGCAGTAGTTGTGACTGCGTATCTATGGTTCACCATTTATGTGGATAGGCACGCAGCAAAACCAGCCCACAAGACGGGCACACCATCCAGTAACGGTGACATGAGGACGCAAGGGTGCTTCCATTGCCCCCGGGGTACTAGTGTCAGCGGAAAACGTTGAAACAGTAGCAGCGGGAGGTGGTTGCTGTGATAATGGTGAGGTGCTCTGGGTTGCTGCGTTGGGTTGTTGAGTGGGATAAGTATTGGGAGGTCGATACGAGCTAGTACTTACTTGATTTCTTCCTTCTTGCATGATAACTTCTCTGCGTGAAAACGAGTCAGATATCGAGAACCGTAGAAGCGCAAAAACGCACAGGCTTTCCCGCTGTATATGGGACCTCGACTACATGTGGCGCACGCATCTCGATATCTGATTTATCTTGCCTGCACATCATGCAGGAGACGATGTTTCGAGTCCAGCTGAGAGGTTGGGATATGGATTGGGTTGCCACGCTCAGTTTGCCCCATGTAGCTTGAAACGACGCCAGAAAAAGGACATGCGAATGAGGGCGCGTTAATGTGGTGTCGGAGCAGGGTGGTTATGTGGCGCATGTGATTGGGATAGACGAATACGCAACTCTAATATATGTGTTAGATCACTGAATAATAGATAGAGATCACATACATTAGCTTCTCGTAGTGCATCGTCAAAGAACTCTGGAGGTATTCGAGGAGCACCTTTCATGTTTGAAGCTGGTTATGGACCTCGTTGTAGCATTGGCCTAAGGGAGTAGATCTGTTGTCAGCGTCATCGAGAATGAAATGTATCTGAGCTTACAATATCTGACGGAAGCCTAGCTTCTTTGACACTAGCAGAAACATCCCATGTGTAAATGTGGCCAGCTGGGCAGCTAGTGACAAGGAACTTTCCATCTGCAGAAAAGGTCACAGAGTTCACGCTGCCTTCATGGTGAAGTAGTGTTCCGATACGTTAATTGGTTTCAAGGTTCCATAGTTCTACTATCTTGCCCCATGTCGATGTACTTGCGAGGATGCGCTTATTGGGAGATGCTGAAATGGTATCAATGAGGTTTTTGTTGAGATTTTTGTCCAACTTGAAGTCAAGAACAGTCCGCGTGGCTATGTGGTTTTCTACGCTAGCCGAGGCACGAGGCTAGCGTAGAATTTAGTCTACGCGCAAATTTAGCGAGGTGGCGCAGAAAGCTTCTTGCTTCTCACCACCTCGCAGTCGTCTATCAGTCTCAGTCCAACGTCTAGTTTCTAAGTCTTTTTGCTTCTTTTCCAAAGCTCTACATAGCCAGTATGGACCCTAACAATGCAATTAGACCAGACTACGCGCTACCAGAGTTCCAAGGAGAATGACAACAACTAATAGACGAAGGTTTAACCGAGCAGCAGGCCACTCGATCCTTGACAGCGTTATGGAATTTTAACAATAACGCTGAGAAGGTACGCTGGACAGCTAGGCAGGTACACTTAGAAGAGGCTCGTCAATGAGCCGAAGAAGACGAAGCCCAGAGGCTGCAAGACCTCAAAGACGAAGAAGAAGCAACTCGTTTAGAAGACAGGAAGAAAAATAAGAACAAGTATGCGCCTATCAAACGCGGAAAGGTACCTTCCGACCCTACTATACTCCCGGCGCAATACACGACCAGGAGACTAAAAGCAGGAGATTACTGCGAGTTGCACTACTTCACCAACAAAGGCCTCAATGAGGCCAAGGTCACAACCTTGATTGCGGAGCCCGATGCATTAGTAATGCTCCCAGCAGCGGATGGAGTACACTCTTGGGTGCCCGCCGCAGCGGTCAAAGATCCCAAGGCAGCCCCCGTTACTAAAGATGAAAACCTCACATGGGAAGAGTTCAATGAAGCGGCCCCGCGCATCATCTCTTTCATGAAGGTACACGACTGGCCCGATGACAGAGTCAGCATGCACATCCAATTCTGGACGGCTCTTCAAGCTCACCGCTGGCGCCACGCACCCGACGTACTTAAACAGAAAGCTCTGTTACTGTACCAGTCGCAACAATGATGTCGCTGGCACCTTACAGTAGGAACGGCGCAAGGTTGGAGTTTGGAAGAGATCAACCAGGATCTGTTGTTCGAAGCGAGAGAAGAATTATTCAATGAGAAGAGAGACAAGGAAACAGCATTCGCAGTACAGCAGGCAGCAGCAGCTTATTCAGCCAAGGGAGCAGAACCCCCACGCCAGCAACAACCAGCATCAGCGCAGCAAGGACACGCGTCCCAGAAGCGCTCGCAGCCTCCCTATGAAGAACCAATGGGCAGTTACAAAAAGGTGCGCACAGATCATGCTCCTCTTACCTCTGGGCCCCTCCCATGCTGCGCAGTATGCTTGGGACGCAACCCGCACAAGACCATTGAGTGCATGGCCACTCACACGTGGGACAAGCAACACGAGACGTTCACAGAACGTATCCGCAAAGGCCTGTGGACAAAGGACGGAAAGCAACTCTGCACCGCTTGGCAGCGCGAAGAAGGCTGCACGGTGCCTAGACACGATGCTCGACACATCTGCTCGGGATGTGGAGCCTCTTCCCATGGCGCCCAGAGATGTGCTCGAGCACAGAAGGCAGAACCCACTAACGCCGTATAAATTAGAGGCTTGGACGCGCGAGCTTGAGGATCTCAGACTCTACGAACGTTTTGTTAAGATACCTGAAGGTCTGCGTACCAGTTTCAAAATAGATTTCCCCCCTGTCACTTGTGTACAAACCCCTCCTAATAAAGCCTCAATTGTTGAATTCGAAGCCGAATTTCATTCCATCATCCAAAAAGAGATAGACAAAGGGAGATACGTCGGCCCCTTCGAAGCAAACATGTTAGAACGTCTAATCGGGCCTTTCCAATCATCCCCTCTAGCTATCATTCCGAAGCCCGGAAAACCAGGCAAATTCCGGATCATTCAGAACTTCTCTTTCCCGCATTCTCCGAGTACGCGCTTCCCTAATCCGTCGATCAATTCGTGCATAGACGCAGGACAACTTCCCAACAACTTGGGGAAAGTTTTCCATAATATACCATTTAATATCTACTCTCCCTCCAGGTTCCGAAGCCGCAACCCGAGACATAGCGGAGGCTTATCGAACAGTCCCGCTTCATCCTTCGCAATGGCCAGCGGGCGTAATCTGGATCTCGGACACTCAGTTTTGTGTAGATACCTGCACGGCTTTCGGCGCTACTCCATCAGCAGGAATTTACGGACATGTAGCTGATGCTGGAACCGAAATATTTCGACATCGTGGAATCGGACCACTGGATAAATGGGTTGATGACCACATATTTTTCAGAATAAGGCGTGAGTACCTTGAAAGCTACAATGACAGCAGGGCATCATGGTACAAAGAATTCGCTGAAGCCGGCTTAAGGCAGTCAGGCAGTAGGCTATGGTTCGGCGGATTCTGCCCGATCAAAGGTCGGATGGAGGAGTCTAGCGAAGACTGCTCAACACCATTAGTAGATTTATCGCAACGCTCACTCCATTCGACTCACAATGCCTTATTCACCTTCTGTTTTCAAGACTTAGACGATTTATCCGACTTCCTAGGTATCATTTGGGAGCGCCTGAAAGACCAATTCTTCAGTACCTCGACCATTTATATAGGTTTCACGTGGGATTTGAAGCGGATGGTAGTAGCCTTAAGTCCTGCAAAGGTGGACAAGTACCTCGTGGCCATCCACAAATGGAGGAAGAGGCACGCACATGTGCTACAAGACGTACAAGAATTGTACGGTAAACTACTGCACGCTTGTTCGGCGGCACCTCGGGGACGAGCTTACCTCACGAGCCTCGAGGACATGCTATCGACCAATGGAGCTAAGCCATTTCTGCCCCACAGAGCGGGAAAAACCGTAAGCGAAGACTTAGACTGGTGGTCGGATCTTCTTCAATCAGGAGGAGTAGCACGGGACATCTATCCAATTAACAGACTCCAAAATCCTCTCGCTTTCTCGGATGCAAGCTCAGGCATCGGAATAGGTATCGTTATAGGAGAACACTGGAGAGCTTGGAGGTTAATACCGGGTTGGAAGACTCTCAATGGAGAAAGAGAAATTGGTTGGGCCGAAGCCATTGGATTCGAGCTGCTTATTTATGCCCTCACCTCTCTCCCACACACTAGCAACAATGTTCTCGTCCACGGGGACAACACCGGTGTCATGGAAGGTTGGTGGAAGCACAGACACTGCAACAAAGCGGTCAACGGAGTTTTTCGGAGGATCCACAACTTCCTTCACCATCTACCCAACCGTCTCGACATTACAACAGCCTACATCCCAAGTGAGTTCAATCCCGCAGACGGCCCATCCAGGGGCATACTCGGACCCACCCACCTTCTTCTCCCTCCCATCAACTTTCCCGTCGAACTTAACCAGTTCATCATCGACGCAACTCTACCACTCTCCCCCATCGAGCAACGAATGTTGCGAGACGGGAAGTACTCCATTCCCGCAGCTAAGCTCATCAATCGTGCCCTCCTCAGACAACAGGCAGCAGAGCGAAACAAGATCTATCGGGCCGAAGAAGAAGACCTCATCAGCTGTGTGATCAGAGACGAGTGACTACATGAATCGCAACCGTTTTGGAGTGCCCTTACCAGAGTCACCCGCAGCATCCATAACCAACCCCCAGAACTACAAACCAAATCTCACCCCTCGTCCATCCAACCTCCGACCTCATTGCCTGGCACGCGAACGTTTAAGACTCTGGGTCCCTGCGGGAAGCAGCACCAGGCAGTTAGCGTCCTCAGCAGGAGACCCCAACACTCACGAAGTATCAGACGAGCAATTGAACTGAATCCTGGAAGTAATGGGCTCCGCTTGGGCCCAATCTACGAAGGAGACCTATGGAGCAGGATTATTAGTATTCCACGTCTACTGCGACCTCAACAACATAGAAGAAACCAAACATTGTCCAGTCAGTTCCAGTCTCCTCCTCGAATTCTTATCCAGTTGTGCAGGTGCATACTCCGGTTCAGCGTTGGCAAACTACGCAGCCAGAATCAAGGCGTGGCACTTGCTTCATGGCAGACTTTGGCTGGTAAGACCAGGCGAACTCAAAGCAACGCTGGACGGTGCTACCATGCTCGCTCCCTCATCCTCCAAACGACCCAAGAGGCAACCCATCACCCCAGACTTCCTTTCCTCTATCCACGAGCACCTAAACTTAAACGAACCGCTTGACGCAGCGGTTTTCGCTTGTATGACCACAACTTTCTACTGTATAGCAAGATTAGGAGAGTTCACCGTCAGAACGGTCAAAGGTTTTGATCCTGAAAAAACATATATCAAGGGCCGGAATGATAGAAACGACTAACCGCGATGGTCTACCAATCACCAAATTCTCCCTTCCTAGCACAAAATCGTCCCCAGTAGTGGGCGAGGAAGCATATTGGGCAGCTCAAAACGGTCCAACAGACCCCAAAGCGGCCATGGAGAACCACATTAGAATCAACACGGCCAAGTCCGGGGCACATTTATTTGCATGGAAACACGAGAAGGGCCTGCGTCTTTTCTCGAAAACAGAATTCACGAAGAGAATGACCCTAGCCGCGTCGGCAGCAGGTCTTTCTGACCTCAAAGGTCATGGCTTACGTATTGGAGGAACCCTGGAGTACCTCCTGCATGGAGTGCCATTCGATGTCGTTAAAACGATGGGAAGGTGGTCAAGCGAGGCTTTTACCTTGTACCTCCGAGATCACGTGAAGGTCATAGCACCTTATATACAATCCTCGCCCGTGTTGGAACCTTTCACGCGTTACACCATGCCACCAGTATGCTAAAGCCACATCTAGATGTGAGTACCAACTCCTTTTCTCTCCCGGGGCATCAAGCTTCGCTGCATGCGTCGTAGTCCTCCTAATTTTTGGGAACACAGCTCACCATTGATACCTAGTTTTGGTCCCTGTTTCAGTCCAGAAAAGCCCTGCGGGCTTTTGCCCAAACAGTCAATAACCATCGCCTCGTTCTTGCTTATATCGATTCTCGTACCATTCCAATGTCACTACCTGCTTATCCTAGTCTTTAGCGAAACAATAACTATCCCACCCAGTTCTGTCCTCACACATTACATTCAGTTCCTGAACACGTCGCATTGCAGCGCATAGATCGAATTTCATAGGCCAGATGAAATTGACACGGTCCTGCCACAGTCGTGACGCGGCAGAGAGGGAGGAAGACATTTGGCTAATCTTGTACATCTTTGTATCTTGAGAACACTTCAAGCTTTCAAGCCTCAAGTTCAGTCAGTGTGCTTGTACATCTTTGTATCTTGAGAACACTTCAAGCTTTCAAGCCTCAAGTTCAGTCAGTGTGCTTGTACATATGTAAGTACAATGATAGAGTATAGGCATAGGATGAGGATGGGAGATGTCAAAATGATGCACGAAATCTGCCATTCGTCTTCCTTAATACCGACCCTTCGTGTACTGAATAGACATACCAATCCATGGTAAGAACCGAATCCACTATCTGGCCTGCTTTATGGTGATATCAGTGTGCAATGATGTCCCAGCCGCCAATGCGGTAGTGGCAGGTGGTTGCTGCGATCATGATCATGGAATGCTCTGCATTGTTTTGCTGGGTTGGCGCGTGGCATAAGCATTAGAATCTGACTGTGAGGGTCTCTAGAATCTTTCTCGCATGATAGTTCCTCTGCGTGAAAATGAAACATCGATAGTACAGTGATCACGTGCACCGTGACAAGTTATTCTAGCTCCTGGAGTCAGACCTGAAAATCTGCCTTCATATTCATTAAACATCCAACATATGTTTTACACTCGGTGATCATGGAACAGGAGAATATCAACATTCATTTGCGTCCTGCGAACTTTTGATTCTCTATGCTATAGAAACAGGTACAGCTCAAGAGACGGCTGATCGCACTGCGAGGGAATGTCGAAGAGTCCATTTTCACTGTCGTGTGCAGAGCATGGATGCGTATCCACCAGTAGGCGGCTTCCCAATCGTTGTAACATAATATTCAGGTCCTGTGCAGAAAACATTGATTTTGGAACACTTGGTCATCTTCGTGGTTTTGACCACTGGCTGGGGAGCTGAACCCAGAGCCACAAGTTCGTTATGCAACATGTTGCTGAGGTCTGATCTCCTAAATGACCTATTCGAGGATATATATTTCTGCGTGTTTGGGCTTGGAGACACGACTTATGAAAAATTATGTTGGCCGGCGAAGAAGCTATCGAGGAGGATGCAGAGTTTAGAGGATATGAAATTTTCTACTAGGAGAAGGAGACGAACAGCATCGCATGGGGTGGGTATCCTTTGTTTACTGCGTTTCACGTGGGTGATTAAAATGCAAGGTAGACGGTGTGTTGGACCCATGGATCGAATGTCTCCTAGAAGTTCTCATACAGCTCTACCCACTACCGCACGAGCAGGATAATATTTCTGCTGGTTGAACACCACCTCGCGTATCCTTGAGCAACGTGGGATCTGATACGTCGCTGAATCCAGATTCTCTAGATGAGAACACGAAGTTTCATACAGCTTCGGTGAAGTGCAACAGACAGATCACTACGGAAGTTTGGTTCTAGGATGTACACCATTTTGAGTTCTCTTTCGAAGACGATATAAAGTACGAGTCTTTGTCTTTTGAATTCACAGCTACTGGGTGACTATCCGTAGGCTGAAATAATGCGGAATAAAATAAGATAGAATAAAAAAGACCATATAAGGAAGTCATGCCGCGATGCCGCTGTTCATTTGCGTCGGATGTTCAAAACATATTATTTTGAGGCTCTTACAAACTCTAAATCTAGAAGGGGGGGGCCCCCCCCCCCCTTACAGATTAATCCAGATTATAAACGACGGATTAAATCCATTTTGGGCCACTACGCCTAAGCTATCTGCTGACTAATCCAAAACTTGAGGTCCGCCTGACACATGTTCAGCATGGCGAAGGTCGCCACCTAGTCCAAACATTTTCCAATATACGCAGTCCCATCCCTGAGGTCCCTGGCGAAGTTTTCAGCTGAAGTTTTAAGATTGCTCTCAGCAGACGACGCCGACACGTACCACTGCGACCAGCCAGGGTACGAGGTGAGCAGTGCCGGCACCATTCTCTCCCTATAAGTCTAGACTTGCGAAAACAACTCGTTCCCCAAGCTACTGCGACTGTTTTTTAACATTAAAGACTTATTTTACTGTGTGTACTAACGTATTCCTGCAACCACCACAGGGTCGTTCTACTAACTATGAACATCTAGAGTCATCGGGTGACTCGTGGTAATGAACGCACGATCACTGTGACTTGCATACAGCACTTGCCATGGGGTATTTCAATGTGGGTCAGGAAGTAAGTGGGCACGACAAAGGTACAGTCGCTTAGGGTTCTGGGTTTTGACACGATCAAGTCGAGCTAACTCTATTCCAGCGACGAGGGTAGCTGCTAGCATCCTCGCATCTTCTTCGTCATCGAGAAAACCCGTCTCTTCTCCGTCGTTCACCAGATTGTGGTACTGTAGTAGCAGGTCGTCCATTGCAGTTTTGACCGAATTATTTTAATCCAGATGCGTTACGGTTGTGTTTTCTGTACATATTAATTTTTGCTAATATCTTTCAAAGTCCGTTATAATCTATTCCGCATTATTTTGCCTACGGATAGTCACCCACTGATGGGAAATCTCAGATATAATCCTGGAGATGTTGCTGTGGCATCGCACCTATGCTGCCGTCATTGAACAACGCATACACGAGGCACACACTAGTATGTTTGGCTGCATCTGGAAAGACGTATAAGATTTTTTAGGGGGGTAACAATGAGGCATTTCAGAGTAGATGGCCTGGAGCGGCGCTTAATTAATCCTCAGTTCCAAGGATAGTTCTCCGAACAAAATCCTCGGTGCGGTTCGTGAAACTGAATTGGTTTGGATGAAGGTGAGGCTGTGGGGTATATTACTGCGATGGACGGATGGAAGGTGATCCAAACGGAAGGGAGTTCCTTATCAAACCCTTCAGGCCTGCATGATAGTTCAAACGTTCATGGCGCACGCCTACATATGCACAGCTTCAGGCCTCAAGGTCACCTCGTGGCCAGCCTGATCGAGTGGCCTACGGCAGAAATTACAACATGGCCGCCCCATATCAAAAAAATTACGTAGGCTGGGTGGTTACGAGTCTAGCCTCGAGGCCTCAACGCTCATATCGATGGCACTCTTCAGATCTCATGTGAAACTTCTGTGATGCATTGTACTACACAAGGCTTCTCGGATCCAACCCTAGTGGCTCGGAGGCGCGAGGATCAGCGCCTACTAGGGGTCCCTTATTAGAGTGGCCAAATTTCACTGTCAGTGGCGAATCTCTTTCTCTCATCCCATTGGTAATATGGCTCATTATACAACAGTAAATCGTCTTTCCAAGTCAGAAGATCAATCTAGTCTTGAATATATCATCAATCACGTATTTCTCCCCCTCAAGTTGCCACAAGGGAGTGACCAGTCCCTTGAGAACGACCTGGTCTTATCTGAAGCAGTATTCGATGCTGCTATCACGTTCAGCGACCAGCTACCGTCCGATAAGCTGCGGCTTTGGACGAACATCTTGAAAATGCTCAACAATCTTAAAGATTCAATCAGATCCAGCGTCATGTCTGCAGAGGAGGTCGAACATCAAATCAACACTATGGAAACTGAAAGTCTGTTGTTTTCATTTGCATTCTTTTTCTGTACTGAGTATCAATTTTCAGATGTACTTATATATATGATTCGCGCGCAAAACGCTGCGGTTGTCATGAGAAAACTCGAATCCGAAACTATATTCGAGTCATTTGAGGTCTCTCCTGACCCCACCGCAGTGATGGGCGCAAAGGGAAAGCTGATATGTTTTTATCCTGGACCTGCCATCACAGTCCCAGACATGAACATTGACAACGCTACCTTTCCCGCCGAGCTGGCAAATTTTCTCGTTCACATGGATCAAGATGTACTCGATGCAGCAGCGACGAGGACAAAGGCTAACTGTACTGTTCTCGAAGAGAGAGACACCACGCATCCACGATATATCACAGAGCTCCTGACCGGTATACTGCGTGGCCTCGGGAGCATCGCTGATGTTCCTCGCATCCGCAAGCGCATCGGAGATGATGTGCTGTGGGACAGCGCGAAATTGCCGTGGAGGCGGTCTCCACTTTGGCTTGTAATTCGTGTTGCCTTACAGACGACTCTGGAGCGCAGTGCTCTCGGACGAACGACGTATAAATCGTTCATGCTGTTCTTCATGGCAAGGCTCGTGACCCTTACCCTCGACCATGACTTATCGAACGACATTCTACACTTCATGTCGACAAAGATTGCGCGCCGCCTTTTCAAGCTGGGACCCTCTTCATCTCTGGAGTTATCGCAGATGGTCAGTAAGATTGCCGGTGATGTAAGGAGCGTCCTAGAGGAAAGATGGAGATCTGTTCAGAGTGTGCAACGGGCCTCGCCTCTTTGGGCTCCCAAGACCCTCCGAGTCTTGCGAGATACTCATCTTTCCTTGAACACGAGCCGACAGTACATATACCATGCTTTGCAGAACCAGCATTCCTCCTCCCGAGCAACCCCATTCAATCCCAGCCACCACACACGCGGGACAATCAATAATTTCCTTGACACCGAAGCTAGCTTCCTGATAGCTGCCCATGCCGCAGAACCGTCTCTTACACTCGCAGACTTCGAGACCGCTATTGGATCAGGGATCGATGACTGGGTGGCGCGCATTCCACGCAGGAGTGTCGATTCCGCATGCGTCTCGATTGAGGCGTGTGCCTCTGCATACTCTTCGAGAGCGCTTACAGCTTATAAAGGAAACCCAGAGAATTTGTCTATCATGCTTCTCACCCTTTTTGAGCTCTGGGTAGCAATGGATAAAATCGTTGTTGGAAAAATTCCACTCCTGGCAGAATACTCTCCCGAAATCCCATCGACGCTTTTGGATTGCCTTTTAATCCGCAAAGCTTCTGTCCTTGATCGTTTGAAGAAATTGCACACCTACCTGAAAGCTCGTCATTGTCAGGCTTCCAGCGGTCTGTCGGTATTTACCAATGATGACGAATCGTTCGCGGCGCGATATTTTCACCAGTCATCCGAGCTGCAGAGTTTGAAGGCTCGTATCGAGGCGGATGGTCGGAAACAGCGGCAGGAGAAGTTAACCGAACTTCGGACCCTCCACAGAAGGTATCGTGACCTAACGACGCGCGCAGCAAGTTTAGAGCACGAATACGGTGTCAACTCCCGCGGCTGGGATTACCACAAGCACTGGCAATGTGAAAAGTGCCATGTGGAGAACGATATGAATTCCATGGAAATTACAGTCTACGAGTGGCCGCTACCAGCGCCTGAAGAGGAGGCGATTGTGGTGGTGTTCGAGTTAGCATGCCCCATTGCGTTCGACATGTGGAGATCCATGACAATTCATGTTTTCGTCGATGTCTGCACTCCAGAGCAGATTCCCTGCATTCCCCCCTTCATGACACTGCCTGAATATAACGCCTTGAAGCAATATCGCACGTGTCATCCAAGGCAAAGGCTCACTTTGGCGTCGGAAGCCAAACCTTTCTCCAGATCTCATTACAGCGAGATTCGCATTCCCACGCCAAACACCGAAGTCTGTGTGAACAACGGACTCGATTTTTGGCCTTTCGACACAACGACAGGCGCATGGGTGGAAGATATACCGCTACAATGCGATGTCACCAAGTTGTGCACTTTCCTTCTTCCGAAGGGACCATATGATGGTTTGCAGCAGTACCTTGCAGGGACATCCCACACGTCAAACCAGGTCATGGCCAATCAGGCAGATTGTCACAAAGACGTGACCATCCACGAATTCATCGCGTTCGGAACCTTGCGGAGTGGACCGCATTTGCAATGGATGAATGTGCTGCGTGAACTCCATGCAAGGACGCTCAATTTTCGACGTGAGGAGATCCATCTTCTGTTGGCCCAAGCTGTCTCACAGGCCGGCCCATTTTCGTCCAACGACGGCCTTATTTGGCATGAGGACTTGAACAGCGTGCCCTTCCTTATTGCACTACTTGGAGAGCTGGAGGAGTTGATGGCGAGCGTCGAAGGAAATTGGTTGGAAGCTGTCACGATCGACACTATCATCATGCTTGTGTGCCGCGTTTTGTCCTCGACTCAGGAAGAGAGTGTGAAAAGTCGTGGACACGCGCTCCTTCGAAGGATACGAACTGCGACTTTTACGTTGCTGATGCAACTATCAGGGAAAATGCAAGCCAGCAACGACGAGGCGGTCAGCCGGGATTTGCAAGGGCGTGTTCGGGATATGGCAGTCACCTGTCGTAGCACTTTCGATGTCGATGGGAACGCTTCACTGCTCCTGACGTCGAACGACGACATCAAGATATTTGTATATTGTGCGGTCATGCTTTATGACAACACTCCAAGCCAACTCGACAATCTTTCACGATATTCCAAGCTACTGCTAGAGCGAGACAAGAGATGTTGCCACGCATTAGAACCCATTATTCGTCAATATGTAGAGCAACACAGGGAGGGCCTTGATTGCGCAATAGTCAAGATTTGGGACAGCTACAGACCAGGAACTCCTTGGAGGGCACTTAGGGCTCCGAATTCTCGTTGGCTCATGACGCAAACTGCGCCTTCACATTCCCAATTACCACAGGACGTGCACATTGATTTGATCAGCGGATGCTTGCTTATCGATGGGAAGCAGTTGGGCAGGCTTCCTTCAAAAATAGTGCAACATCCCACTTACCGATCGATCTTCGGCGGTGTGAGTCTTTGAAAGTCGTAGCTTTGTTGGCACAAGCTCACTTATCAACTATAGCAAGTTCTGGACATCATTCCAGCTGATATTCGTGGAATGGAATATGCGACGCGCGGGAACTTCTGTGACCATCAGGTCAGTGGTCAGTCTTGTTGTCATCACTCAGTAACTAAAGGTGCACTCGTTTGTTCCTGAAGGTGTCTTTCGCTCTCCTTGACTCAAACGATCTCATCATCCGTGCGAAGCATATCGAACATGACTCACCTATCCTCCAACTCATTCCAAGCCACAAATTCGTGGAAGACCTGCCGACCCCTTTAGTCGTGGGTCATACTCATTGGCTTAACCTGCAGACGAACGAAATCGAGATTCGTCCAGCAGGAAATGCGTGGAAAGTTTCATCCGACAATTGGGTCTTGCGATTTGATGTTTCGGGTTCCTCGACGGCACAGAATTCCAGTGGTGCCACCCTTGTCGACATACGCAGCCAAACGTGGGACATGATCTCCAAGAGGCTGCGTCCCCTGGAGGATGTAAACTTCATCATGGTCACATGTAACCAAGCATCCAGTAGCACTCCCTCGTTGAAGGCTGATTTGCCTCGATATGGCCTCGAATTCTTCATTGATGATGATGGAGAATTGCAGTCCCGTAACATGCGCAACATGGTCGTCGATGCCATTCAGTCAAGTGGCACCATGTTAGGATTGGTCAATCAACTCATCCTACGCCCGAAGTTGCAAGTTGCGGATGAGCATCCGCGCACCGTCATCATCCCAGATGGTCATATCTCATACTCCGCTGATGGTCACCATGTCCGCGTCACCATCGCTCCTGAAGGTACTCGAGTGACATATCAGTCGTACAGAGTTGACACAGATCTATGCTGCCTCACTGGGAATGTGGGTCTCACAAGTAAGCTCTATCAGGCGCTCCTTCACGCTGTTACCAGTGGCTGTCTTCCTGATCCCCTCACGGGTCGAACGGGGACAGAGGAAGCGTTGCATCTCTTAAATTCCGCAGCTTGCCGATCGTTTATGAAGCTTCGCTCTCGTGACACGGACCTTTTGCGCGAGATCAGTTCTCTGTCAACTAGGCGCGTCTGGTACCCTATTCATCTTCAGAAGATGCAGACAATCTCGTGGTCATGCCTTGCGCCCCTTGCACAGCACCATGGTTTTCATCCAGCCGCGAAATCTATCATGGATTACGGAATGAAGCTTTCGACTTTCTCAGAAGGGTCCGCAAACCTTCAGGAACTTCCACGATTCACCAATCACCTTCTGGAGCGTGCCTCAGTTCGTGCCTCAGCAATTTATCCTGATCAGTTCTCTCTTTCACTTCCGCTCGGTGATACAGATGTCATCTATGCTTCACGCGATATTCCCGACAAGGTCGCAGAAGAGAGAGCATTCCAAATCACCTTCATGGTGCATCAGTGGTCACGCAAACTTCCAGTGCAACAGAATCTCCTTGATCTGTTGACTCAGTGGCAAGAGGTCCAGGGCATTGGCGAGCCGCTCAGCTTGCAGTACTCCAAAGACTGGCTTCAACCAAGTTTCCCTGATGTCTTCCTTTCCGCGTACGATTGCTGTCGTAGGGCTACAAAGAAAGACATACCTCGGCTGGTGTTCACCCTGGCTTCATTATCATACAGCTTGTTGGATGATCATGCTCTCGTGCCAACACTCCTAGCCTTCGCCACCATTCCCAAAATTCGCAGCCTGGGAGACCCTCCGAAGTTCACCTCCTATGATCTCTCGAATGGTTTTATGCTGTCCGATACGAGATTGGACGACATCATCAGTTCGTGCTCCAAAGATTACGAAAACAGCCAGGAGAGACAACTACCTGCAATGCACGGCGAAGATGAAAAAACTCTAGGGAGGCGTCGTTATTCAGCTTTCGAAAACAGATGTCGCTCTGAGAAACAAGTCATTCTCAGCAAAGTTCAGAATGCCTGGCCACGCGAAACTCTTCCGGCACTTGATACACTGCAAGCGAAGTGCTACAATCTCAAAGAATTGTCAGGGAAACTTTCCCCAGTATTTCGCAGCTGTTGGCGAAACCGTTGTCTAAAGCTACACCTGGATGGCCTGCAGGAGACGCTCAAATCATTCTACACGCCAAATCCTCCTTCGAAACTACCCTCTCAATATGATCTCAATTCTTACCTTGAGGACTCGCATGTTGCATCACCGGCCTCATCTGTTGATACCAAGTACCTGTTCAATAGAGATCCGCCTGTGACAAGCATGTGTTGGTCTTCGCAGTTTCTGCCCAATGCCAATCAGAGAGATTTGGTATCTTCAGACTCCCGAGTTGCAGCAGGGTTGCGACAGCTGATCGACGATTTTCGCACACGAGGAAGTGACAAGTTTCACTGCAAATATGCCGACGATCTGTACAAGAGCATGTCGATTTACTGTCACGAAGATATTGTCGCCCCACCAGATTCTACGCCATACACAATGGAACTACTGCTCGAGAACCATTCTCTCCATACCCGGCAATTCCAAGACTCACTTGCATCTATTGCACACACCCTCTCCCCCGCCTCTGCTGCTGAGAACACGTTATATAATGCTGGATTATGGCCTCGAGTTACACCAAATTTCCTTTTCACACGCATGGCTTCTACAGCAGGAAGTCATCTGGGGAAGGCTTGGCGTGGTGCTCTTATCCAGCTGTCGCAGATACTTTTGCAACTGCAACGCTCGCGAAGGCTGTTGGTCTTTGCTACTAACAGAAACTGGGTCGAGTTCTTCAAGGAGTTGGAGAGCGAAGGATGCGTAGAATTTGATCCGGAGCTGTACCCTGATTGGCTCTTAATACAGGTACGCTATAAAGAAATAGATCATGAATGGTAACTGATAGTGTCATCCTCAGATTGAAAGTCAGTTCTTGGCACGGCCGGTCCAGGTCAAGGTCGCGCTGGAGATGATGTCACCATGCACAGGAGGAAATACTTCTCTCCAACTGAACATGGGCGAAGGCAAATCCTACGTTATCGTGCCCCTCATAGCAGCCGCAATTTCTGATGGCCACAAACTGGTCCGAGTAATCGTGCTGAAGTCGTTGTCGGCTCAGATGTTCCAACTCTTAGTCGAACGACTAAGCGGCCTCGCACAAAGGCGCATTTTCTATATCCCATTCTCCCGCGCACTCTCTATCAACCCATCGAAGGTGCAAATGTATCGTGACTTGATGCAGGAGTGCATGGATACCAAGGGAATCTTAGTCGTGCAACCGGATCATATTCTGTCATTCCAGCTGATGACTGTCGACCGTCAGCTTTCCCCTCAGATTGAAGCTGCTGAAGATATGCTGCAGACTCAGTTTTGGCTCCACAATCACACACGCGACATCCTGGATGAAAGCGATGAAATTCTGCACGTCCGCTACCAGCTGGTGTACACTGTGGGTCTCCAAAGGCCACTTGAAGGTCATCCCGAAAGGTGGACAACAACGCAACAAGTGTTGAGTCTTGTCGCGAAGCACGCCGCTCGGCTCATGAGTGAATTCCCGTCTCATTCAGAAGTGTTCACTCCTGAGCATGGAGGGTTCCCCTTTGTTCGTGTCCTGCACTCGACAGCGGGCGAAACATTAGTCCAATGGATCGCAGAGGATGTCATCAGTAGCGCGCTTGAAAACATCAGCTTCGATCAAGCATCTCCCTATGTGAAAGAAGCTGTCTGCTGCTTTATTGCAACTGAGAAGATATCCAACGCTTGTGTTAGCACAGTGAAGAATTACTATGGAGACACTACGGTCTGGCCAGGCCTCCTAGTCCTGCGTGGATTGCTGGCATGCGGTATCTTGGTGTACGCCCTCAAAGAACGTCGCTGGCGCGTGGACTATGGCCTCACCCAAAAACGAACGAAGCTAGCTGTGCCATTTCGTGCAAAAGACATGCCCTCACTGCGGGCGGAGTTTGGCCACCCAGACGTTGCTGTGACCCTCACGTGCCTGTCATACTATTATGGGGGTCTCACGCTCCAGCAGTTGATGTTGTGCTTCGAGCTCCTGCTCAAGCAGGATAATCCTACCCTCGAGTATGAGTCTTGGGTTGCTAGACTTCAGTGCATCCCAGAAAGTCTGCGTCAACTCAATGGAATCAATACGGAATCCGCAGAGCAGGTCCGTGACCTTCAACGACTGTTCGAATTCAACAAGGCGGTCATAGATTTCTACCTGTCCCGAGTAGTTTTTCCCAAGGAAGCAAAGGCATTCCCCAGCAAGCTCACCTGCTCCGGGTGGGATCTCGCTCAAGAGAAGAGACATCTCACCACTGGCTTTTCTGGTACCAACGACAATCGTTATCTTTTACCAAGCTCGATGGTGCAGCATGACCTCGATTACCAACGCAGCACGAATGCCCGGGTCCTGGCGTTCCTTTTTCGCCCAGAAAACAACTGCTACAGACCCATACCGTCTGGCCAGAAGATACAACATTTCATTGATACCTTAATCGCACAAATCCCCGAGGTCCGCGTGCTCCTGGATGTTGGTGCGCAGATGCTGGAATTGAAGAATCAGGAATTGGCCGAGACATGGCTTCGAGGCAAACACGATGCCCAAGCCGCAGTCTTTGTGAACGATGACGATGAAATTGTTGTCGTCAGTCGGGATGGGACAGTAGAGCCCCTTGTGTCGTCCCCCTTTGCCCAACAGCTTGACCAGTGTGTGGTCTATCTGGATGACGCGCATACCAGAGGAACGGATGTCAAGCTTCCTTCTGGCTTCCGAGCTGCTGTCACGCTTGGTCCGAAAGTCACGAAAGACCGCCTGACACAAGGTCTGTGATTCCAGAGTTCATGCATATAAATTTTGACGATAACCAACGACACAGGATGCATGCGAATGCGGAAGTTGGGCAATGGTCACTCGGTGATGTTCTTCGCTCCGACGGAAGTTGACCGAAACATTCGCTCAGCGACTCAGAGGGCTGATACAGACCGTGTCGACGTTGCGGATATCCTGCACTGGGCAATGCTCGAAACCTGTCTTGATATCCAGATGCGTGCATCACACTGGGTTCAACAGGGATCAGATTTTAGTATACGACATTCCTCATGGGCTAAATTATCACGTACCCCCACCTCGATCTCCACCCTGAAGACCGCCTGGTTGCAGTCTGAGGAGCGTTCATTAGAGGATATGTACGCACCACGCAGTCCTTTGCAAATATCCCACGTTTGGGCTGCAGACATTCGAAAAAAGTGCAAGGAGCTCGGAGTTCTGACGGGACCAAAAATGAACATGGATGAGGAACAAGAAAGGGAAGTAGTCCACGAGGTGGAGAGAGAACATCAAGTTCAAAGACCGTCCAAAGTGCAACCTGCAGCTCAGAACTTGCATGCGCACGTTCGTCAATTTGTCGAGACCGGCCGAATTCCTAGAAAGTCCCCCGCATTCATTCCGGCGCTATCCAGCCTCGCCAACACTACTGCTGAATTTCACGAGGCCAATCAGTGGGCGCAAAATGTTTTAGTCACACTTGACTTCGCTCGTACGGTGGAGACTGTCCTTACCATACAGAAAGCGGATGAATACCTGCGGCCCGTCAATTGGATCGTACTCGGTGACGTTGGAGTGCTGGTAATCATGAGCCCGAACGAAGTGGATGCACTGCTGCCTGATATCCGCAACAGCAAGGCAGTTCAGTTATGCGTATATACCCCTCGGACCACAAACACAATGAAGGCATGCGATGATCTTCGACTCTACCGTGTTCCTTCGACGTCACATCTGACATTACCGGAACCGCTGATTTGCCAGCTCAACCTTTTTGCGGGTCAACTCTATTTCTCCAGTTACGAGATGTATCTCCGCACTTGCAACTTCTTAGGCCTCAACGCGCCGGATTTGAGGGACATGGACTTGATAGCCGACAGTGATGGATTCATTAGGAAGAATCGCCCTTCTGCTCGAGCATCGTGTTCGTTTAAGCGATCCCAACTTCCTCCGCTGAAGGAGTTGTTCGGAATGAGAAGGAAAGGTATGGGGTATTTGCCAACTCACCTCGGAAGGATGTTCAATGGCCGCATTCTGACCGAGGGGGATTTTCCCGACTGAGTGCCAGGTTTGTTTAACGTAAGTTTTAGCGCCTTTCTGCCAGGGCCTCACTGATTGCAATTCTTCATCATGATGTAATTTTGTGACATTCTTTGTGAATGTATTTGTAGTCGAATTCATAGTGGATCTGAAACGCTATACGTCTTGCTGCGTCATGTACCCTCATGTCATTACCAAATATTATATCTCCATTATCCTCTTCACTGGTCCGTTCGTTGTTTCATTATGGTCGGTCGGTGAAACGGTGGTGGATCAGCAAGATCGCCCTGTACTTAACAACGAGAGCGCTTGAGTAGTGTGAAACCGTGCTCAGCGCAGCATTTGTTTAAGAAAGCCACGAGCATAGACAAGTATTGAGGATTGAGGATCAAGTGCCGAGTTCCTGGGGATGTGTTGTACATATGTCCCACCTCATGAAGCGTAATGGAGCGTCCGATAATGAAACAAGATTGACTCGTTTAAAGCACAAAACCGTAGTGGATGAAGCAGGAAATATGATACAGTACGACGACGAAGTGCAGACAGCCACAGGAACGATGAGACGAGAGAAAGTGTCCAATCAACAGACCCACAGCGATCCTGAGCATCCAAGGAATCCAGCATTTGGCCTGTATGGCAGTGATAGTACGTCGCAACGTCATTCCAGTAGCCAGTGGAGTAGTTACGACTGCCTCTCTATGGTTGACCATTTGTATGAATAGGCATGCAGCAAAGCCAGCTCACAAGACGGGCGTGCCATCCAGTAAGGCAGTGGGAGGTGGTTGCTGTGATAATGATGGTGTGTTCTGGGTTGCTGTGTGGTATGAGTATTGGGTGGCCGATATGAGCTAGTAGCTGGCTTCTTTCTTGCGTGATAATTTCTCTGCGCGGAAACGAGTCAACGATATAACAAAAAACAGTGGAAGAGAAAAAAAAACGCACAGGCTTTCCTGCTGTATATAGGACCCCGACTACAGGCGGCTCGCGCATCTCGATGTCTGATCTATCTTGGCTGCGCGTACCAGAGACAATGTTTCGAGTCCAACTGAGAGGCCGGGATCTGGATTGGGCGCCACGCTCAGTTGCCCCATGCAATTTGGAGCGGCGCCAGAAAGAGGGAAAAGGATTGAGCGTGCGTTGACGTGGTGCTGGAGTGGAGTGGTTATGTGGCCCATGAGAATGGGATAGATAAAGGCGCAACTGATAGCAGATTGGTCGAAGTATCGAACAATAGATAGAGATCGCATGCATTATCCTCTCGCAGTGCATCATCAAAAACCCTGGAGGTATTCGAGGAGCACTTTCATCTTTGGAGCTGGTCGCAGTGCAGCATTAACCTGGGGGAGCAGATCCACCGTCAGTGTCATCGAAAATAAAATGTATTTGAGCTTACAATATCTGACGGAAGGCCAGCTTCCTTGAGGATAGTAGAAACATCCTATGTGTAAATGTAGCCATTGGGACAGCTAGTGATGAGAAACTTTCCATCTGCAGCAAAGGTCGCAGAGTTCAAGATGTCTTCATGGCAAAGTGGTATCCTGAGGTGTTGACTAGTTTCGAGGTTCCATAGTCTTACTATCTGGTCCCGGATTGATGTACTTGCGAGGATGCGCTCACTGGGAGATAGTTACTCTAGGGGAGCTCAAAGTTGAACGTTGAACGCCCAACGCCCAAGCCCAACGCCTAACGCCCAACCTCGTGACCTATTTAGAATAAATAGAAATAAATACAACGCAAACCAAACACAAACCCTAATAAACCCTACGCATTACATCATCGCCCCGCGCGAAATAAACAAACTTATATAAGCAAATCTTATCGATAAGCATCGTTGTCACTGAAGGTGATCAATACACTACAGCCATGGCTCGTACAAGTCTACACCACCAATATCTACAAAACTATATCCTGCATATGATATTACGAAGCATCCTTCAGCCACCACGGACCCCAGAAGAGGCTGCCCATGAATTTGACCTTGATATCTCTTGCATTCTTGCTATCAGGCACTTTCATTATCTTCGAGAAAGACCCCCAATGCTCAAAGCTGGCTCACTTCACCTTGCATGGGAATATGCACAAAATCCAGCACACCATTCACGCTTCATCAACATGCTCTGTGTTTCACCTGAAGTCTTTCAGGTCATCCTTGGTTTAATCGAAGATCATCCTATCTTTATATTACTCACCCCATATGCTCCTGATGTGCATCGGAGTCGAGTCATCTGGGCCAGAAGTAGGGACATAGTGATTGAAATGCTCCTCGTCAGGTTCATCTCCCAAATTGTCATCTTGGAGGCCCTCGCCTGTAGTTCTGAGCCGGCGTGCATGATGCTTGTAACGATTGACAAGGCTATTAGCAGATAGATAAATTAGCAGAGATATAGAAATTTCATGCCAGTCACATACTAGTCGAACCGTTTCTTCACGCGGTCCCCAACTGCGTCAGGGTTGATGGCATACAGGTCCGCAAGGATAACAGATCCAATGCGCTTGAAGACTGCAATCTTTGTATCCTTTGATGTATTCTGGTGGTATTTCAGCTGCAGTACCAACAAGATGAAATAGGAATAAGCTTACTTCGTCCTTTTTTTTCCCAAGTAGCATCTTCCTATTCTCTGCTTTCTCGGCCTGAGCAAGGAGCAACCAAGTGAGTGGTGTGGTCCATTCTATGTCACCAATAGGTGGTCCTGCTGATTTCTTGGATCGTCAGGCCATGGTCCACACAGTTGGGAGACGAGGCAAAGGGGTCCACACAGTTGGCGAGAGACAAAGTGGAAGCTGCAGAACGGTGGCAGCGTTTCGGCGCTGCCTCGTTGATAGCACACGGACAATGATGTAATGCGTAGGGTTTGTTAGGGTTTGCGTGTGGTTTGCGTTGTATTTATTTCTATTTATTCTAAATAGGTCATGAGGTTGGGCGTTAGGCGTTGGGCTTGGGCGTTGGGCGTTCAACTTTGAGCTCCCCTAGTGAAATGGTACTGTTGACGACAACGAAGGTCAACAGTACTAGTCCAAGTGGCTGTGTCAAATTTCATGCTTCCGAATCGGCAATAAGTGTTTTTTCATTCGATTACTAGTATCCGACTCAGAGCTAGTTCGGAAACCCATGTGAAGTCAGGTGGAATCAATTTGCAGTCGGCAAGCATGGTTGGCACGCCACCCCGAACGGCTGACTTTCAACCTTGCTTGCATCGTACTACTACTGTTATCGCATCGATAATCTTAAGGATCTTGACAAGTGTTGTATCTCTACCAGCTCTTGCTGCGCATTACTGTAACTACTGTTCTCACTACAATGACACATCCAGAGATCCAACAACGCCTCCTTCACTATGCTAAAATCCTCATCAGCATCCTGATATGTGCTACAGGATCCCTACTACAATCTACCTACTCCAAAGACCCGGAACCATACCACACATCCATTCTCTCTGGTGAAGGCTGGCTTATGGAGCTTCTTACTGGACATCCGGAATGCATTCGATGCGAACTGGGTATGCATGCACATGCTTTTGAAGCGCTCATCTCTGAGCTCTGTAACTTCGGTTATGTTGACTCCAAGTTCATCTCGTTGGAAGAACAAGTCGCTATATTCCTGTATACTAGCATCACGGGTCTGACTACCTGGCACGTTGGAGAGCGGTTTCAGAGATCGAACGATACGATTTCACGGTGAGCGCTATTATTTTTTGATCTATACAATACATCTAATATTTCCTAGTTATTTTAAAAGGATTCTACACATATTCTCGTCCCCCCCGTTCTACACTACCTACGTCCACTTACCAGACGGCACTTCGGTCTCAAAAAAAATAAAAAACAACCCCAAATTTTGGCCATTTTTCTGTGATGCTGTTGGCGCACTCAACGGAAGTCATATTCATGCGTCGCCCCCTGCCTTCGAACGCACTGTATACCATAATCGCAAAGGTTTCGTTTCGCAGAACTGTTTATTTGCTTGTGACTTCAACCTCAATTTTATCTACTCTTTGACTGGGTGGGAGGGTTCAGCTAATGATTCTCGGATTTATGAGGATGCACATGCGCATGACTTCCACATTCCACGACAGAAGTACTACCTAGCGGATGCAGGATTCCCGCTTTGCCCTGAACTTCTTGTGCCATACCGTGGTGTCCGTTACCACCTCGCGGAGTGGGGCCGTGCAAATATCAGGTATGTTTTTCTAACTTCTTCGTTTCTCTAACTTATATTTTGATGGCAGGCCCGTCAATAAAGAGGAGCTCTTCAACCTACGCCACACGTCTGCACGAAACATGATAGAGCGCATCTTTGGTGTCCTAAAACGCCGCTTTCGCATTCTCCTTTTGGCACCAGAGTACCCCCTCGACACTCAAGCACGAATTCCTGCTGCATTGTGTGCAATCCACAACTTCCTACGCCTACATGATCCCAGTGAGGATGAAGAGTCGTGCGGCGAATCATATGTGTCTGAGAACCCTGATTTTCAGGGACAAGCTGATGACAACAACAACAACGATGAAGAAATGAACGACGATAGTGGTCATGTGGTGAGTGGTCGCGCAATGCGTGAATGCATTGCGCAAGCAATGTGGGATCAGTATCAGGATGTCATACATGAGAGGGCTTTGTTGGACTCAGGTTCAGACTCGGAGGTATCAGACGCATTGGACGAGAGCGAATTGGAAAGCGTAGCATAGAAACACATGTAATTCGGTACAGAAACAACAAGTACTTGGTATGGAAACAGCTAGTGCAGCTAGTGATTGAGTATGAAAAAAACAAATGAGTGCATGCGAGATTGAACAAATGGCAGGTAAACTACATGGCGCTGGCAGCACAGTTACAACTGCGGACGGACGTATGGCACTTGTGGTGCTTGTGTCATATCCCATATATTCACGCTTCTCTTCCGGACTTCGGACCCTGAGATCCGATCCGGTCCGATGTATAGATCTGCTTCTGATCCGATTTATGATAAGCTTTCTAATTCATTTCCTGTTCATATAACGTTAAACACAGCCTATTCGGTATTTCCTCTTCCCGGTGTTTTTATACTTATTACCGGTATGATTACTGATCCGTTAACCTATGTCTCATTTCCGACTCGCGTTTGATAACCTTTGCACATGCTTCGTACATAGCCTCGGACCTTTGCTTACTGATACTTCCGTTATCCTCATAGTATATAAACTCGTGTATATGTCCTGTAGTACCTCAGTTCGAATATCATCTTAGTTTGTCCTCTTTCTGTCCTCCGGACTTGAGTCCTTCTTACTCTTGTCACCCTCCGAGACTTCAGATAGATTCCGATAGTCTATATCCTCGGCTCTACCTTCGGGTAGTCTTACTCTGTTAGTTTCTAGTTCGGATACATCCGGATTAGTCTTATATACGTTTCCGATATCCGGAAGACATCCGGATATACTACGAGACCCGTCCGGACCTTCGGACGCGTTATCGTTAGTACTTTGAAATAAGGGACAGTACTTGGGAAAGGGGCACAGCGTACGAGCTGAGGCCGAAGTCCTTCGGATCCGATCCTATGAGAGCACGACCTTAACAGCTTGCGGGACCTTCTGAAATCTATACTGGATCATGTGCTGGATGAATGCGTACCACATGTCTTTGTCATCGTTTTTAAGGTATACGTCGGTGACAGCTGGGTCATCTGCAAACATGTGCATGACAATGACCCTCTCCTGCAACGGATAGTAGTCTGCATCTTCCCCGTTCAAGATATGCAAGGCAGCGTGTCTCTGCTTCTCCAGCCTTTCCACATCAGTAACCATACCCTTCTTGATCACATTGGTGAGATGATTGATGGACCCTTGCATGCCCACAACAGCTGCAGCTGGCGTGATCTTGGCTGCTCTTGCAGCGCTGGTCATCATTGCAGATTGGCCACTGTCAGCATGTGACTGGGTTGCACGCGACTTCTGTTTCTTTGATGCTCGAGCCTCAGATTGTTGTGGCAGTTCAGATGTCGATGAAGGTACTGTGGATGCGAATGTGGCCACATCATCATGGAACATGGATGTGGCATCGTGTGAGCGCTTTCCGGTACTGGAGGTTGTAGAGATAGTTGGTCGAGTGGCAGCACTAGACGGGGGAGGAGGAGAAGCGATGGTATTGGTCCCGGACATAATGACGTCACCACTTGTGCCAGCAGTGGCACTTGTGGAGCTAGTAGATCCGCCACTCGTGCCAGTGATGGCACTCATGGAGCTAGCAGATCCAGGAGCCTGAGCTCCTGGGGCATCCACCCCAGGCTCATCGTCAATGGAGGGCGCGGGAACATCGGTGGCTTGGAAAGCCGCTGCCCCTTGTGCGCCACCCACAGGTAAAATCTCCTGCATCCACTCAAGATAGACCCATCCGGAGTTTCAGAAAGGGCGCATCGCAGAATTGGACTGAAAGAAATGTAGTATTAGTAAAACAACATGACATGAGAGTATAATGACATACCTTTTGCTGGACATATGCATCAAACACTGCTGCTGCTGCTTCCCCCTGGATGTTTGCACCGTACTCAGGGTGCCACTGATTGATTCCAGACTGCTTGCAATACTTATCGATAGTGTTGTAGATCTGTTTCAACTAAACACATGTTAGCTGAGATCGATAAACTGATAATGTAGATTGAAATCAGCAACTCACTGATGTCCACTTTGTCTGGCACATTTTGCCAGTCTTTTGTGGGCCCTGTGTCTTCTTGGGTGCGATATCCCTCGCTGCTCCATTGAATGTTACCATCTTGAAGTTGCCTCCTTCGGCACGCTCTGACTGATGTTCATGAAGGTAGTCGACCAGCGCAGTTACTTCTGATTCAGTCCAAAATGCCTTCTCTTTCTCTTGAGCCATGAGAACAGTAGTGTAATGTGCAGCAAGAGCTGTTAGAGATACAACACTTGTCAAGATATGTTTATGACGGGTGAGATGGACACCCTTGAGATTATCGATGTGATAACAAGATTCCATGGTGGTACACTGGTAGTAGTAGGATGCAAGCAAGGTTGAAAGTCAGCCATTCGGGGTGTGCCGTGCCGACCATGCTTGCCGAATGCAAATTGATTCAACCTGACTTCACATGGGTTTCCGAACTAGCTCTCAGAAGGTCCATGTGGCCAGGCACGTAAAAAGCCCTCCAGTATTTTAAATTCTCGTGCTTTGCAGGGGCTGGATACACCACAACTTTGCTTTCAAGATTCACTTAATGTGTGCGTAATGATTTCAGCTCTTACCATCAATTGCTGTACGAATTTATCACTTACTCAGAATCAGGCTATCCTCGACTCGTCCACAGGAAGACAATTGCGGAACTAAAGCTGCGACAGAGTGGGTGTTTCATTCGATAGAGACTCAAGTCAGGAGACAAGTCGTTGTTTAAGTAAGTCTACTACACGTGTGTCTTCCTTGCGTGATCATTTCACGACTTCGGCACTGAAGTACTGATTGTGCAGTTTAAGCGCCCAATCATGCTAACATGTCCAGTTTCGTCATCTGCATTGACCCCTCAGCATCACGGTTCTTCTATCCCGCATGCACGCATCCCTGTGTTTCTTCCCTGATCCAATACGGCTCTTCAGTCTTCGTGTTCTTCTCCTCACACCACATTCCTGTTGAGAGTTCATCATGCACTGTCCGACTTTCATTCTCAGTGTCCCATGCGAGTTTTTGGTCATCATTGCCATCTCGCTAGCTACATCATAATCTGGCTACCCTGGTCGTATTTTCCTAATCTTCGCCTAATCAATCATGTCTCGTCTGCTCCAACTCCGCATCTCCAAACCCTCACATGAGCATGTATGTGCAGTGCTGAACAAATAAATTCCCCGTCAACAGTAAGAGATTATCCATCGCTTCGTCCACTATGTGGATACCACACATCTTTTAACATATATCTTAACAGGGTTATTCATTGGAATTGGAATTGATATCCTACCATCAAGCAGGAATGCGCTCTTCGGATCCTTGCGCATCGGGTATGTACACAAGAAGCTCAGAGCTGTCCCACCGTAGTACAGGGAGGAGAGCTTTAACTTTGGACTACTCACCCAACTTCAGGAATGTATACATGTACAAAATCTCATGTGCCACACCAAGATCTCACCCTCACTCTTCCACACGGAAACGCGGTTCCTTCGTCGTGTGCACAGAGACCCTTCTATCCACAACCAAAACCAGCACCAGGCGACCTGTGCTTGACATGTTCCTCATGTGCCAATAGTGATAACATCATATGACATGGTTTAGATGGTTCCTGATCCCTGCAAGACTTTCAACTCATATGTGAACCTCTGCAATAATCAGTTAGATCTCCTCCCATAACTCATGTATTGTAGAGTAAATAAGGCTCATAATTGATCTAATCAAATTCCGTCAAAATTTAAAGATAGGCCAGCATGCGTGCAATGACTGACCATCATCGATGCAACATCCAGGACAAAAGAATGCTTGGTCACAGTATCAGTCTGATTGTACTGAAAATTGGATGCATACAAAAATCATCGTAGTGACTCCGATAGTGTGTATGTAGGTAGCATAGACGTTTGACTATCTATTCACTAAGTAACGTAAAACAAATATTCGAATCCACAACACACGGGAAGTGTCAAACAATCTACAACGTCAACATGGTGACGGGCATTGTCACACATATAAGTACAATGATGGAGTGTAGGAGAGGGGATAGGAGATATCAAAAGACGCACGAAATCTGTCATCCATCTTCCTCAATATCGACCCTCTGTGTACTGAATAGACATACCACTTCATCATAAGAACCGAATCCACTATTTAGACTGCTTTTCGGTGACATCAGTGTGCGATGACGTCCCAGCTGCCAATGGTGTGCTCTGTGTTGTTTCGCTTGGTTGGGGCGCCTCAGTATTGGGAGATCGAGATTCTGACTTAGAGTCCAGTGGGGCTTTCTTCTTTCTCGCATGATAGTTCCTCTGCGTGAAAATGAGACAGTGGAAAAAACCTAATATGAAGAAAAACACACAGGCTGCATGTGGCACGACAGCTCGGTTATGAAATACGATACCACAGAGTCTGGATCTGGATATGACATTCGAACTGTCTTGCTAGTTCGCTAGAGTGGTTTAGAGTCTCAGCGAAGCTTTGGAACAACGCTGATATTGTGATTAGTACCTAGAATAGTTAGGAGTCTAGGTATGAGTCAGTGTGAGTTGTTGCTACGAGCTACGAGACGACGTACCTCAGCGAAGCTTTGGAACAACGCTGGGGTGAAAACCAACGCAAGATGTGGAATATATACTGTGTGTTACATAACCATGATGCATCAGCAGCCACTGATGGAGAGTCACAATACTGTATATAGTACGTATCTATATGGTGAAGAAGAGAAATGGAGTTGGCAATGCGAACACTGCTATAGTTAGCTGCGTAAGCATCACTGAAAGCCAATCAGCATGATATGACCTTATTTACCTTATAAGGTCGAGCGAATCAGCTTTCCCAATATATGTCTATGTAGTGGCTTGTGAGACGCACATCAGGTGCCTAATCCGTTATCTCTTTTGTCTTCTGCTTTGTCCTTTGGTGGACCATTATTAGCCTATATTAGCTCTCTAGCTAGCTTTCATATTCTTACGCTCTACCATCCAAACCGCCGATCACATTACTGATCTGAAGTCTGTTCTTTATTTCAGCTTTCTTCTGATAAACCATTAGGAGGTTCCAAGCTAGTGTTCTCGCTTCTACAATTTTCCATCAAAATTACATCACCATGTAGGATTTTATATAGCAATTCAGTGTGACCATAGTTTGACAGCGACTTTGGAAACATTGAGATCACGTACTACGAATGTTATAGCTCATCATCTTTTAGCCAGGAGTATTGTAAGCAATAATAATAATATTGTAACATCATATGCCCATATATCTGCCGCCGCTGTCAGTAGATTCTACATATATGTAAGGACGGGGCAATTTCAAAATTCAGTTGTGTGTGCTCACTGCTCCTCCTGGCCTGCTTTGAACCATGAGAACGAATTTCCTCAGATGCAAAAAAAGTGCCCGCAGCTGCAGGCACTTTTTTCAGTTTTTTGGGAATTTGTTCTCACGTCGCCACCGTTTGACCAACCAAGGTGCGTCGACACTGGCAGGGCCCCAAGTTTTCAAGCTTGAAAACATGCACAGTACGATGGAATTCAGGCAAGCAAACACCCTCCATAAGTTATGATGGGATACAAAGTGCTATATACACTACTGTAAGTCCACTGTCCAGCTATACTAATGGGGGGATAGAGCTATTTAGACACGCTTACTTAGATTTAATGCAACCACCAACCCTAAAATTTAAAGTCTGGTATATCATTGTCTTCGGATTCCCCATAATCTTCTGAGCTACAATCTTCGTCATCCGAGTTGGCCATGGACGTACCCCCATCTTCATCATCCGAGTTGCTAATAGGTATATCCTCGTCTCCATCATCCCATGCGTCAGATTCATTATCTTCATCGTCAGTTATGTCCCCTTGAGTTCGGTTCTGGTGGTTGTCAACGCTGGACTCGATGGTGGGTCCCAGATCACTCTCATCCAGAGTTTTGTCGTCATTGCTCATGCTTCCAAGGAAAGTTTCATCATCAGTAGTATTTGGCAAAACATACTGAATTTCATGACCGACACCAATACATGCGAAGCGAGCAAACATATCACGATCAGCGAAGCTGTGTTGACATTGTCAGTCTTTAGGAAAGTCTTAAACTATGTCAACAGACTTACATATTAACATAGAATGCAGTCCAATCATCTACTTCTCCGCATGGTCGAGCAACTGTGGGGCCATGCCGAAGGAGATCATCCATACGGCCGTCAGCAAATGCCGGTATAAGGTGGCAAGCTCTGAGGACGAGGGAAGGGTCGAGAAAGCCAAATGCAGTGGGTGAATTTGGTACTGAATCCAACTTTCGGGAGCTGACCTTCCTTGAAGCCCCACCGTTAATGCGGAACTACACCAAGCCACCGAACCCACAAAAACTCCATTGATTGTGGAGAGCGATTACGAGTGTCCGGGCCGATGTGGAGAATCTGTATAGAAAAAGCGCCCAAAACTTGCACATACCAGAATGGATGAGCATTAGCATCACATTCCCTCGACAACATCATTACAGTGCCACCATGCCCTGGTTTCAAAGTGTCTTGATCGCGGCAAATATCATAAGTTGTGTAGTTAATTTGAAGGTGTTTGGCTTTGGAGACCCTGCTGAGGTTGTTAATAAACAGTATGCTACCTCTTTGAGCATTGCTGAATTCCTGCTCATCGCCATCATAGTCCAAGCCTAAGAGTCATGAGAGAAGGTGATCTTTTAGTTTTGGAATGAAGTCCTTTGAGTACTGTTAGCAGCGAAGTGGTCAGCTGTCTGATATGACTTACTTTGACGGCTGGATCTTCCCTGTGTTCACCGAGGTAAGAGGCCAAATTTATCTTGTTACAATCATTGCTCAATAAAAAATGGTGGACTTCAGGCGGTAGATCACTGCTGCGTGTATCATGAAGGAGGGTTGTTGATGACTGCTGCTGTTGGATGCGAGTGCGCCTTCGTTCTTGCCTAGCCAGCTGCTTCGCAGGATCCTGCTTGTTCATGCTTCGATATAGCATTTTTATAAAACGATGAGCCAGCTCGCCCTGTAAAGCACAGAACATCAATACCGCTAATATAGCCAAGCAAGAAATGCCTACAATTTGGGTAGTATATGAATCTGTTGTACCAAACAACCTGATAGAAGTGGCGTAATCACCAAGTGCGTGTAATTTGTAGGTTAGGAGATTGAAGGTCTTGGGTCGAGCACCTGGTGCCCTTGCCTCCCCATTGGCAGACTGAACATTAGCATCTTGCCTCCTCTGACGTGCAGCGACTTCACATGGAAGTTCCACAGTTTGAAAAGCCGAGCATGTGAACTGCCGAAACCTCCGAAGTTGTTTGCCTAGAGCGTTCAGTGCTTGATCGAGTTTATCTAAGGAATCATCGGTGTGAAGGCGGAGTTTAGCCAGGGCATGCCATTCTGCCAGTCGAAAAAGTAGAAGCCGAATAATGCCATCGTGCTCATGAGGGAACATCCCTTCGAAGACTGGGATTGCGCACTGTTCCAAAAGATGAGGTAGGCCAGAGTTGAAAACAGTGAAAACCATCAGACTAACCTGTAAAACATCTTCAAAGTGTCGAGCAACAGTTTTGCTGGACATCTGATACATTGGATGGAAAGCGCCGGATAGCACCCTTACCAAAGGAAGGGATTGAGCGAAAGCTGTACCAATAGTGAAAAGGTTTCCACATTAGACATAGACTGGTGGATTGCAGCTTACCGTTCATTCATGATAGCTATTCCTTCGGAGTTTATGGCATAAAGTAGCCTGATAAGATGTTTGAAAACTGATTTGAATACGCCCAGCTCAAACTCGTGTAGAAGGTCAATGACAAGCATGGAAAAGCAATCCAAACCAAGTGGGCCAAGTCGGTCAGCGAAGGTATTCTGTAAGGGAGGTGAAATGAATGTTCAACTATGCTAAATTAGAGATAGCTTACAAGGGTGGGTACAAGTGAGAACTCTTTGAGAAGGCATTCTACAGTAGCACCCTTGATCAGAGCGCCTGCCTTGTAGATAGCGTTATGTGCAGCAATGATAGTGTCTTTGATGAATCGGCGCATTCTTGTGAGTCTTCCTGATATATCAGCACGAAGTCCAATGCGATCAAAGCAGGATTTTGGAAGGAGACATCGAGGACAAGGACAAACACCCTTGTCACAAACTGTTGCAATAAGAACTCTTCCGATGCGTCATTAGCATGAGCAGGGCTGGAAGGAAGCATTCCATGCACTTTTCTGGATAATCTGCGGAATAGGTGAATATCCTAGGAAATACTCAGCGTTGTACGCCATCGTGACACTTGATTACAATACCATTTCTGTAGGCGTCAATAAATTCATCGTCTATCAAAATACGCCAGATTGAATGGAATAACTCGCACTTGCAATGTGCAAGAATGTCATGGTAGCTCTTCCGTTTGACTACTGGTGATTTTGGCGATGAATTGTTTGATTGATTCTGGAAGCTGCCAAGGGCAAGTCAATGACCGTTAGCACAACAATATTCGTATGTGATGTATAGGTGTACTTACAGTGGGAATAAATGCCACAGGGTGGCATGCACCGGAAGTAGGGCAGGCACGGATGTATTTGGACTGGTTTCCGAAGTATAGATAGATGGGCCATGCTGATGCGTTCCCAAACTGTGCTAAGTGCGTGGAATCCGACCAAAACATGAGTCCAGTGATGACTTTCTCTAGCTTGCAGCCGTCATCCCTCCTTTGCTTCTGCAGGTGATCGTGAGCCTGAATCCATGCATCTGATGTATAGAGCTCGTCATGAAGACGTTGCTCTCGACCTGTCATGGGAGACTTCCAAAAGCGCTTGAAGGGAGTGAAATGAAACCATTTCGATGTTGCCTCCGAGAAAGCAGCATGAATCACAGCTGTGAGCTGGCCGGTACTGGAATCCAGGGACTGTAAAAACCTGCCCGTTGCCGTTGGGGTTCTTCTCCCGTGTCGGTACAAGAATCTCTGCAGCCACCTCTTCCCACCCATCCATTCGGTAGATATCATTGTCGCCCAGTGTGGTTTCCGAGGAATCCAAATGCCTCATCTCAGTCTGAGCATTGAAACCCTTCACGTCCTCGATTTTGAAGTCTTCGGCTGATAGGACCTCCCTAACCAGTCGAGTGACTTGAGCTTCCGATGTTTGGTTGCTTCTGGTCAGCATCCAGCTCATGAGGTGCCAGACACTCATGTTTTGCCATGGCCAAGGAGGAGCCTTTGAGGAAGATGTTGCCTCAGAATTACTAGGTAGCTCAGGATTAAAACTCGCATTGGAATAAAAATTGGATAGCTGATTTGAAGAGACGAACACATCAGGATCATGTGTTGGTCGATGACGATAGTCTCGCCCAATGCCGAATTGGTTTAAAGATGTCCGAAAAGAGTCAAATACGTGGAGGATGACTCGGGGAAGGGTAGATGGAGGAGACTGAGGGACCGGAGGTGGTGGCACAGGAGGCTCATCACGAAATCGCATAGGTAACCGGCGGGAGCGAGTAGGGCGAATGCCTTCAGGAGTAGGAATTGCCATGGGTGGTTCAGCCTGAGGCTGCTCCTCCAGAAGGCTATGCTCCCTGGGCCGAAGCTCTGAGTCTGTTGATGGTTAAAGTACTGGTAGAGGCTAGTGAATTTGAGATGCTCACTGCCGGCGAACAATGGGCCCGGGAGTGTATAACTGCTGCCACTGGCAGCAGATGTGATTCCAGGCGTTGAAGCTACTTGAGAAGGCACATCTGACATTGTGGCGTCCTCACTGGTGGTCTAGTGAAATAAAGATCAGACAGGCCTTTGAGTCGGACTGTGAATCAGTATTCACTTGAGCAGTACTAAGCTTAATCTTCTTAGCTGCAGATGCTCCTTGCCTGATTTCTGAGGCTCGTTTGAAATGTAGGGACTGTTGTATTAGCTGCTGCTGCCATTAAGAGCAACTTTTGCGATGATGAGTCAGGCCTCCTGACGCTGAAAATGACTGTCCACACTTCTTGTGGCATTTGAAATAATCGCTCATCAAAGTCCCAAGAAGCAGCAGTATCGTCAAAAGTAAAACAAAATGATTGAGAATGAGAGTAACTCTCATGCTACCTGTTATTCTGTCCAAGTCAAAGGGCGTATTCAGCCTGGGCCATGGCTGTGAGTTAACAATTAACTTGTGAGTGGTGACATGTATGCCCAATCCAATAGCGAATTTCGTAATCATGTGACTAGCGCATCACATTGACATGGCAAAATCCTCATCATCCCTTACATTATGCACTCAAAACCCAAGGCAGCCACCAATGGCGAAGACGAGAAGGTGCTTGTCAAAGGTGTGACTGATTCCAAAGACGCTGGTGCTTCCTCACCGGTCAAAGTCGAAGAGCCAGTGGAACTACTGACCCATCAGAAGTGCCTGGTGGGAATGTGATTATGTTCCGACCATAGGCATGAAACGTAGACCTGAACGTTTCGGTGTGAGATTTTGAGGAAGAAGAAGGGTGCGAGGAGAAAAGGCATTTGGATGTGAGTTCTTGCTGTGTATTCCTTTTGTTTGGGGGGGATTGATCGACTAATTGACTCGAATTCCCATAGCCTTAGGACACTTCCTCCTCAGCCGGCCAACCGTCCTGAACAACTTGTGCCAATCAGACTCGAATTTGATGTGGAGCATCATATGATGCATGAGGAGATGTGCTGTGGCCGTGGCTGCTCCTCTCACGGTTGCCAACATGGTTGCCTTAGAAAATGGCACGAGCATCATGCCACTGCAGCTACCTATCGGACGAAGAAAGGGCCCTTTGGACGACAAATTGCAATATGGTACATGTGGTGCGTTGATACTATCGGCTAATCAATAATACAATTCTTCCTGACGCTTCATCATTTTCAGGTAAATACTGGCATCAACACCGCAGACCCCGCCCTGTAACATATAGACATACATTGTTCATCCTCATGTTTACTTCCTTCCACGCAATGATACCCTCAGATGCTGAACTCACTTCTCAAGCACTCACTGAGGAGGGCAATTATCGGTTTCCATCATTTTCAGCGTCTGATGCGGTCATGCTTGGTTTGTCTCTACCCAAACCCTTCCCGGCATCCTCTCGACATTCAAAAGGCAAAGGCCTCATCATCTCTATACAAACTGTCATGGGTCATATGTTATTTGCGTGTACCGTGGGCGACCTTGGTCACCCAGCCGGTGTTGGGGATGTCAGTTTAGATAGTTGGACAAGTGTGGATAGCATGATTGGAGTCATGAGGCAGACTGGCCATTCAAGTTATTATGTGGAGAAAAGCATGAGCGCAATGGGCAAGTCAGCAAAACAGCTGGGGATCCAAGGGGACTACATTATTCACGGGGGAGGTAAATAACTTTTGCCATGTACTTCTGGGAACGACCAACTTAAGTTTGCTTCCGTCCAGCGTTCCCAATCTGGTTGGACGTTAGTATGTGTTATTTGTTTATGAATTTGAAAAGCTGATTGAGGCTGTATAGAACGCTCATTGTTGTCCTATTGCTGTTGTTGCTTGCTACTCGGGTTCAACCCAAGAAGACCATCACGTACATCCTCTTCCAAAACTCACCCGATCCAACATTCACACACCAACCATTAGCTTGTGGTCACAACTGTATGGGATTATCTTCACAAAATCAACAAGTCAGAAGGTGCACAAATGTCAGCCTCATCTGCTCTAGGGACAGAGATGCATGCATCTCTCCCATCTGTACCAATCCAGGAGAGCACGGTAAGCTCATATCAGTGAAACAGAACAGGTTAAAATCAGGGTGAAACGAAAAGGACGAGCACCGAATTCTCAGATGGCTGCTGATGGCCAAGATACACCTAGTCGACAAAAATCAGACCTCTCCATCAATATCTCTACTCGGGGATCACGCTGCAGAACTACAAAGTCCATCTTAGAAACTGACATCATTGCTTACAGGTCAATGCTCATCTGATGCAGGTGCCAGCATCATAATGGACGGTTTGTGTGTTGGCTGGCTTGCGCTATTTTAGTATTTCTCTTTGTGCCATCTGCAGTGCTCATCAGCTATCTTTGTAACAATAATTTAACGGTTCTGTTGTTACATATGCTAGATGTACTAAATACATATAAGCACTACAACGATTTTTTGGGTATGGTGTTCAATATTACTGGGGAAGGTGTGTTAGTATTGTATGACGTCACAGAAAACCAGTTTGTAATATACTCACACCAGTCTTCGTATGAACACTCTGACAAACTTGACATTGACGCACACTGGCAGATTCATCCTCTCCCCATCAGGGCAACTCTCATTCTAGGTCCGATTGGTTGGATATGTTGGTGTATTCTAATATGCCATAGTTGGGCTCAGGTGGGTCCACCAAGTACAATCAACCCCATTTCACCTAGAGTCCTGCCAGTGGTCGGCCACTGTCCGACATCAATTATCAGCTGCCCTAGATTCTCGCTTGAAGATGCATTCTGGACCAGAATAGGCATGTCCATTTTGATCCTCGAGTTCACCGCTGTTACATAGTACTACTGCAATAGATCCGATGGCATTGTTCCAAGCCGATACTGGCAAATCACCTGTTCAATCTTCTCACTGGTGCCGAGCCTCTTGCAAGTTCTGAACCTTCTGACCCTGACACTTTGAATTTTTTTTTGTTTATTCAAGTTGTCCAATACCTCCTCTTGGAATCACCGTGATGTACCATAACTACTTGGATCAGATGTGCCGGTGACTCGGCCCCACTCGTGTCCCCTGGCAGTACTAGTGTATGACATATGCACGGATCATCATGTTATTCTTCTTCTAATAATCTACCGGACTACATGCACAAGCCATTCCGCATCACCCAAAACATGAACATGTCAGATATTGCCACACCGCCAGCACCCAAATTATCCTTCAGTGCTCTGATCCCTCCAAAAACTCCTGCATCAGTACTCAACAAGCTGAAGACATCTCCTGGAGGTTTTTATGCCGGAACACCTAGGCTTGCTCATCGCACCGAGTATTTCACAGGTGGAAGGGATGGTAACATCCTCATCACCAAAGGTCTAGACTATGACGAAGAGTTCATCATCCACAGGGTATTCGAGATCAGTCGTAATAATTTCTTTTTCACGCCGGATGGCGACTTCAATCCTGCAAATATCTTCCATGGCCACTTAGCAGACTTGAAATTGAGTTGTCAACTCACCACTGGTCGTAGCAAGGCCTTCAAGTTCTCATCAAAAGATTTCTCTACTGTCGTCAACAATCTCAATGCCTTCGAGAACTTAGTTCCGAAAGAAAGACATTATGAGACCGTTAGTGTTATTCAGGATGCTATCGGCCGTGGCAGATCAATCAAGCTGATTCACCATCTCTTTGAAGTAAGTTGGTTTTAGTGATTCGTCAATCCTCTTTAATGATACTGAATACTATCATACATAGGCTAATGACGAAGCTCAAGGTGGTACTAGTGATGAAGATGGTAATGGTTCAACCGCTGTCAGTGAGTTAGAAACGATCCTTCCCTGTTGTACGAACCTAAGTATCTGCTTTAGCCTGCCCAGACAGCCTAAGCTCTGAATTTGACACCGTGACTTGGCCAGTTGCCGAGCGATGTAAAGGCCATCTGCAGGATGTCTCATCCAAGCATAACATTTGCCCATTACCAGCATACGATCAGAACCACGTTCTTATACCACCACTCCAGTACAAAGCGAAACTTAAAGGCGCACTGGTTGAAGTTCATATGGCATTTTACCATCACCATGCAAAGAAATCAAGGCGCGACATATTTGAAGCTGTTTTACGAGAGCTCATCGTCTTATCACCTCCTGCACCCATGCCAAGCAGCCGCTTCAAACGTCGACGCCTCAATGATGGGCCCTGCACTGAACGACACAACAAGTGAAATAACTGACACGCTTCACCTTAAATTGTAGTATGTATTTACTCTGGTCATTGACTATTTGTACATTGATCACTTTCCACAGTATCATTGCGCAGCCTGTTCAAAGACATGATACCGGATCATGTAACCGCTGGTGTATGGCATTTGTCCCATATTGATTAATAATTGTACCTCTACTAAGTTTCCCCTGTACTGTACTGTTATAACAGAGTATATTTTACCGGCCTCGTGTTTGTTCCCTGGATGAACTTCGGATGGCATCATTTCAGTCAAACTAACATGGAAACCTAATGCAATCACAGCACACGATACTGATTGGCACCAACTGTCAGTGAGAGACATTAAGTAATTCTAATGTCAACTCTGGACTTCGCACATCATACAGCAAACTTTGTAACTTTTTATGATGCCCGTGCATCGGGAACGTTACTGAAGGGTCCAACTGTATGTGGCAAGGAGCGGAAGGAGCTCAACAACTTTGTTTTGTCATTAGAACGTGGAAAAATGCATATCAAGATTCACCTCTCTGTCACAAGAGCCTAGAGAACTGCATTTCACCATGTATGCCAGTAACCTGGACAAATGGCACCCATCCAACTTTACTCTTGCGGGTGCTACATTCGCACAAAAGTTGACCCTGGACTTGCACTCACAGACTTGGATGTATCTATTTAATACAAATATATTACAGCTACTTTACGTCGAGATTCTCCACTGCCTGACACATCTTAGAAAGAATTACATTGTGCCTTTCAAGAGCCGTCTCAATGCCGGACAGCACCTCGACCAAAGTCTTCGACGGACTCTTTGTGCGTGGATTGAACTCAAATGGTGTCTGTAGCTTCCTATGCTTCCTTGGTGTGGTAGGATTCGTGGATGGCACCCGTCGTGGAGAGTTGGTTAAATTATGACCGAAGCGGCATGGACTCTGTCGGAAAAATTATTCATGGAAGGAGAACTCTTGGAAGCTCACTCACAGCCTGGATGTCTCCACTGTCTGAGCATGGCCGCTTTCTCTTCGACAGAGACAAAAATTTTGTATCATCTTCAACCCGGGCATTCCAGCCATCGACGTCCTTGAAATAAAAGCGGTGAGATCAGATTGTATTCAATAAATGTCTGAATGGCACGTTACCCGCTTGAGTTGCTGATAATGCTCCTCTTCAATCTTCTCGATGAGCTTGATAGCACGGTCTACGTCTGAATCTGAGGCGTCTCTATACCCCAAATGGCCTGCCCCAGGTGTACAGTCTCCGCTGACATCATGGAGACTTTGTAGGTCATCAAACGGGTCATCTGTGGCAGGGGTGCTAGTATTAGCATATCCCAATAAAATTTCGGCTGCATCGTTATGGTCAGATGGGTGAGAGTCATTGCTGTAGCGGCGGCGTTGGGAATATGACATTGTGACTCAGGACTAGTGGGTCAATCGTTCCTCCAGTTCCCACTGGCAGTTTGAACATGCTTTAAAACTATATTTCATATCAATGCTAGATCTGAGATAATCCACTCACCGGCGTCAGTGAGCTTCACGTTGGTGGTACCGGCTGCATCTCAGTATCAGGATCCACTTTTGTTCTATTACAGCACTAGCTTGGATGATGGCATGTGAGTCACCATGAAACGGGTCACCTACTTTCAGTAAATAACAGGTTCTCTGCATGCCAGAAAAGTTCAAGACGCGGAGCTTCGTGACGTTAAATTAGAGTTGCACACATTTTACCCCAAATGATCTAGATGATTGCATTGATGGACGCGGTGCCAAACATGAATCAGCGCTGCTGTTGACAGACATGCATCAGAAAACACATACGTTGCCACTCTGAATTTTAATGCCCTTAAAGGTCTAGTCGCTCCCATCAGTGGGGGACAGTATCAGATTAGAGTCATTCAAGATCCGAGTATCCGAACTTCAAGTTTAGGTTAGACACGTTGCCTGGCCAGCACCCGCAGCTTGTGCAGTGCCATACATCGATGTCGACATGTGCGTTGTCAACGGATTGAGCTTCTGTAGCAAGAATTGAGCTTGACTGCCACACTGGTCGCAGATGATATAACATGGTATAGGGAAACGGTCGACCAGCAAGTCCTGTGTGTACAGCCGTCAAAGTGAGTTAGAAGCTGAATTGTCGCACCCAAATGCGGACAAAAACCTTGTTATGTAAGCTAATATGTTCAGTTTTTGATTGTACTCCCCGTGTTTCAAGTTGGTAAGTATTTTTTGAGACATGCCGTTCAAAATGTTCCCTAAGGTAAGCCTACCAATTCTTGAAATGGCATGTACTCATGCAATGCAATAACAGTGGTCACGGGAGCCTTTTAAGCATGCCCTGGGCTTGATGGTGTCTATCCTATGATGTGAGTGGATATAAACCTTTCTCCGAGTATCTGTTGTGCTACAGTACTGACACTACAGTGATACCTGCTCTCTGATTTAGTCCGTGCTCTGCTTTTTACCTCCGGCTGTCATCTTTAACACGCGACACATGGTCCTCACGATCCCCTCATGCCTCATTTTATTTCATCTCACCTTTATACAAGGTCGGTCAGCAGTGCATTAATAAAAAGTGATCTGACATACTTACCTGCACAGCTGCATATGTAATCGACCTTGGTTGGACTGATTTCATGTTCAGCAGCCCAGCCACGTTGGAACGAGTGCGGCGTTCGCCATCAGTCCTTCGCTGCTTTGGACGACCCTGCATGGAAAGTACTTCCGGGCTGAGCTGCTCTTGCTCGTCAGTGGCTGGTTTTCATCCTCTTAAGCTTGACCAACTTTTTTCTAAACTTGAGTACGTGGTGACCCAAGTACTCGACGAGTACATCTAGAAATTTCACATTCCAGTCAAGGAGTCTTTGGAAGCATATATCATACTGGGCATGTAACTTTTTCCATAATCATTTTCTTTTAGCTCATCTAGTAGCAGATCCATATGGGGTCCTCGAGGAGGGGCAGATATATTTTCGCTCTTCAGAACTCATCACCGATCCCGAAAGCAGAACCCAGATGGATATCGTGACCGGTTCTGTTCTGGTGAGTACTTCAGTCCATTACAATGAACTGTCCTGAGATGTTGATAAACAGGTATGGAGGAATCCCACAAGACTGCCCTCTGATGTCCAGAAGGTAAGGAAATCAATACCTCGTCGAATGACCTTATCAAATATGGATCAGGTCACTACCATCAGTCACCCAAAATTGGCTAATTACTTCGATGTCATTGTGTGCCGTTGTAGAAACAACAATACTGAGAGGAACAAAGAAATGCTCCTGACTGTATCTAAAAAGTTGTAGGTCGTGCGTTGCCTAGTCTGCTATACTTGAAAGGACAAGTGCGTTCGACCCTAAAGGGGAAGCAGGTGCAGCGGAGATCTAGAGGTACGCGCTTCAGCGAAGCGCGAGAAAGCGCAGGTGCGCGCAAGGTACGAAGGTGCGGGAACGCGCGCGCGTATTAGCGCGAAGCGCGGGAAAGCGCGCGCGTGTAAGTGGAAATAAGAGAGACTAAACTTATGTGAAGATATAAGCAAGATAAAGGATGTGAGATGTGTTGTGCTAATGAATAGATTTCTACTGCGACTTTCTAAGTAGTAAGTACTAGGTAAAGTTGGGTGAAAAGTAAGGTAAATAATAGTATGTACTGCTGGCGCTTATATAGCGCGCCTAAGCGCGCTCATGCGGAGCCGAAGCGCTACCGAGTAGGTATGTAAAAATATATATGAGTGAGAAACTATGATAAAAATAAAGGTGGAACTATGCTAATAAAGGAAATGGAAATATACGCACTAGGGAGCTTGGTGGACAGTGGATGGATGCATCTGGATGGCTGGCGCTATAGGGCGCGCAAGCGCGGGAACGCGCGCGCGCGTATACATCGTGAAGCGCGGGAATGGTGCGCGCATGGCGCGTGTTGCGCGGGAAAGCTGCGCGTCATATAGGAATCACTGTGGATGGTACACAGAGTGATGCTGCGAGTTGGTGCTGTATACTCCCTAGTGTAAAGCGCCATATCACACTATGAGATGCACGAGTCTCTACACCGTTCCCTGTGGAGGGGGAGCACTCATTAGCAAGCTACTTGGGTGGAGGAGGTGGGCACTTACTTTCATCATTTTCCGGACATCGCCTGACGTGTTCATTCTATAGGATGAGTAACCAAAGTCTCTGCAAAGGAGGCTTGAATTGCATTCCAGAAGGTCCTTCTTCTTGGACTCACAGAAACAAAAATCGGATTATATTCGAAGTTCCATGATCTTGCTGTGTATGAGCGTGGCTATGCAAGTGCTGCCGCCATTTGGTTGGCATACATGTGAGAATGTCTGCGGTATACTGCCATTTTTTTACAGACACGCGGGTCAGACGAGCAAGACAGTTTTCATTCTCTCAGCGCAAAAGTCCTAAAAGTCGTTGCAACGACTACATATGGTTTGTATGGTGTTACATTGTATATTGCGCACGTGTCCAACATGTTCTAATGCTTAACCTCATTCCAGCCTCTGAAAAATTCCATCCCTCATGGTCTGATTTTCGTAAGTCCATTCGGAATATATTTTAAAGCAGCTTACCTAGACATCCTAATGTGCACCTTAAAGTCCCAGGAGACGCTCCAACTCCTGCATTTCCATCTCATAGATTCGGTGCTCCCTTGCAATCCACACCACTATCATCGCACGCATCACTTCTGACAAGACCAGGGGCTGAGGGCGGGGCTGAAGTGGTACTTCAGGTTGGTAGAGTTCTTGGCGCATGCAGATTCGTGCGCCGGCCCATGTAAAGTACATTAATTGCTTTAAAAATATTAACATTGTAATTACTGAACGAGTCGCTACTTACGAGCTGTTCTTCAGTCAGCCTGAAGGTCACGTCCCGAGGCCTTGGTATGAGTCGTAAAATGTGTGGATCAATCTGTAGAATCTGTGAGCAGTGATTATTATAAAATCCTCAACGTACCTGGCTTTCGTTTGCATTCTGATTTCCGACTCCTCTGTTGGCATCCGCGTGGTTGTTCATACTTGTGCTGAAGTGGTAGAAGTATGTAAACTCGAATTTAAAGTGAGTTAATGTTTACCTTTGTCATTTGAGCTATCGCGTCTAAGAACATATCCTGATTTGGATTAGTGTTATATTATCGGCATTTTCCGAAACGGTGCGCGCGGTACGTCTGACATCTGCTCATTGTTTAGTGTTGTATTTACTACTATATCCTAGGACTACATACATAAAGATGGCGGTGACTTTCTTCAGGAATACTTGGAGGATTCCGCGGATTGGGCAGACCTATCCGTTTGAGGTTTGTTCGACATGTTTACTTCGAACTTACTAAACTTCTTCAGGAATACCTGGAGGATTCTGCAGACTGGGCAGACCTATCTGTTCGAGGTTTGTTCGACATGTTGACTTCGAACTTACTAACCTTCTTCAGGAATACCCCTTATATTCTTCCTGCCATCCAGAAAACTCAGGACACGCATTATGCGGCAGGATACTACAGTATGTCTTCATTTCTTGGTAAGGGCCCGGTGCTAATGACATTGGGCTTTCATTCAGGGATCATTGTTGACTGTTCTGATCGGCTCCGCGGGACAGAAAATGATGTCAAGTTAAAGTTGCTGAACCGGAACCCAGTAATTTTTATTTATTTGAACCCTTCATACCTATTAGTGACCGCAATCCTTTAATCACCGTTAGTTCATTCCAAGCCGAACATGAAGCCCTAAGACGTAAATTGTCCCCATTAGTTGAAATACACTGGATCAAAACATTGCTGATCTTTCATACTTCAGGCAGCCGCGGCGCACCTTCCCTCACTTCCACACCTCTTCCATCCACCTCTTTCAATGTTCATCTTTTATGTCACAAACTAACTCCCAAGGTGATGGCCCGCCTTCTGAAGTAGCGGCCTTGAAGAGGCGGCTGGCTGTTTTAGAGGCACAAAATGCAGAACTCCGCAAACAGCCGGTGGAAGAGAAAAGGTGCGTAAGATCATCTAGCATTTGGTTATCCTTTGAGCGATTGATTTGACAGTGAACGCCTTCATCTGGAGGGTTGGGTGATCCGCCGACTCGTCTGCCTTACTGAACGTGTTGAAGATCTCGTCACAGAGTTTGATAGACATGTGACGCTGGGTATCGACTCAGATGATGATACTAGCTTGAATGACCCCAAGTAGGTCCTTTCGCATGTACATTTACTTGCGCTACTTATGTCCACTAGGGACGACAGGAGGTACAGATCATACAAGAAACTAGCCACTTGATGTCCAACTGTTCGTAAGGTTGTACACTCCGAGGTTGAAAACAGGGAGCTCTCTTATATACAGTGGCTCAAAAAGTGTCCCAATGTTTGTAGCTTTTCATGTAATTGCTATATCATGTGTCAAGACGTGGGAATATGACTAAGCTATAGGGAGATGTCGGAAAGGTCTGCATCTCAGCTTCATTTCGGTTCCCTATACCGTGGGAAACTAATGACATTATGTGAAGATATGAGTATTTTAATTTGATGACTCATTGGGACACTTTTTTGACTTTGAGTTTTACTAATGTAATCTCTATAATTCTAGTACTGTGTGTGACCTCCTTCTGCTCCAATCACTTCTGCCACTCTTCTAAACATATTCTCTATCAATTTTGGGTATTCCTCTTTGGTGATTCCATCATACTCTGCTATAACACTGTCTCATAGTTGGAATAGCCCCTATAGTGAATCTTGATATGCTACAAGTAATTTCTTGAGTGATTCTCAGGGGTATTCAATATGGTTGATGTCTTGGGTCTATGTTGAACATGATAGAATAGTAATATCATGGTTTGCAAGCTATTGGTGGCTTATTTAGAGGTATACTTAGGGTCATTGTCTTATCACAAAACAGTATCTTCTTCATTAACTCATAACTTCTGCATGCTTCTTAGCAGACACTCCTGTCAAATGAGTATTTACTACTCTGTATTCATCCTCCCCTTTGCTTCATAGAAGATTCCCACTCCATTTTATCTCATATAGTCCTATACCATCAAGTTTTGTCTTGAAACTTAAGGTGTTTATTTAACTTTTCTTTATCTTAATGATTGTCCTATCTATTTTAATATAAATTCCTTGCCATATGATTTCATCCCATTGATTTTAACCTTATCTAACTAGATAAACCTCCTTCAGCTATTAGCAGTCCGATATTTGTACTTGAAAGTAGCATCTTGTCTTTTATTTTTATAGGTTGGAGACAGAGGAATCTGTTTTTCTTGATTATAGCTTTAAGATGGGCTGTCTTGAGAGTCTGTCTGACTATTTGAGTAGAGATAGTCATAGGAATGATGGAAATAATCAATTTAATCACTTTATTAGCATCAGCAGTCTTTCCAATTAGAATATAGTGATTAAGAGATCTTAAGTCTTATAGAGCAACCTTCTAGATTGGCTACCAAATAACTTAAAGACCATAATATTACTATTCTATCATGTTCAACATAGACCCAAGACATCAACCATATTGAATACCCCTGAGAATCACTCAAGAAATTACTTGTAGCATATCAAGATTCACTATAGGGGCTATTCCAACTATGAGACAGTGTTATAGCAGAGTATGATGGAATCACCAAAGAGGAATACCCAAAATTGATAGAGAATATGTTTAGAAGAGTGGCAGAAGTGATTGGAGCAGAAGGAGGTCACACACAGTACTAGAATTATAGAGATTACATTAGTAAAACTCAAAGTCAAAAAAGTGTCCCAATGAGTCATCAAATTAAAATACTCATATCTTCACATAATGTCATTAGTTTCCCACGGTATAGGGAACCGAAATGAAGCTGAGATGCAGACCTTTCCGACATCTCCCTATAGCTTAGTCATATTCCCACGTCTTGACACATGATATAGCAATTACATGAAAAGCTACAAACATTGGGACACTTTTTTGAGCCACTGTATACAGCAAGGTAAGACTTGCAGACCCCTTGGTGATGAGGCTAATTAACACTATTCGTAGTTAAATAAAGGTGCTGATGGAGCAAGGGGTGACGATACGACACGGCTCAAAGTTGTTGTTGCCTCGTGGTTGATGCAACAAACCCCACATCCGACCCCCATCATCCATGGGCAGAACAAATTGGGTTGCGGATTTAATAATGATGCAACTGGATGGCTCATATGCCCTGTCGATTACGACTGGAATGATCCAGTGTAAGTTTTGTCTACTTCACAATGTCTTTGCTGACCAATGAGGTAGCGTCCAACAAAACATCAGGGATTATCACCCTGATTATCGTGTTACGGCTCACTCATGGCCTTCTTTTTTATATAAGGACGAAACATATGACCCACTGAAACCTACAGATGGTTTATTCAAAGGGCAATTCCTTTTAAAGGTATGTTTCATGAGGATGAAGGATCATCTACTGAGGTCGTTTGCAGACATTCAAATACATCTTCACGTCTCCCACTTCTGCAGAGATGGACGAGCAAGAGCAGCTCAGCCCGGAAGTACTTTCCATGCAGGGTCGTCCAAAGCAGCGAAGGACTGATGGCGAACACCGCACTCATTCCAATGTGGCTGGGTTGCTGAACATGAAATCAGTCCAACCAAGGTCGATTGCATATGCAGCTGTGCAGGTAAGTATGACGGATCACTTTTTATTAATGCACTGCTGATGCAGGCCATTTAGCTTAGGTTTGCTTTGTCTAGCACGGGATCATGGCATATTGTAGATGACGAGTTCAACCATCAAGAGTTCTACGACAATATCGTTGACTTCCTTGAGCTTGCTGTGACATCAGACGCAGCTAAGGAAGTAGAAGACCTCTTACTTTGGTGGAACCAGTGAGTCATCGTATATAGCTGTAACTGTCTAATGCTATTCTGATTATACTGTAATATTCAATAGCAAGGTTTTCAGACGCAAGCATGTGTCCACCTATCGGCCCCAAAGAGTTGAACAACTGTCCGTCGCTCGGTGTTCGGTCCGACATTAGCTCAGCTTTTGCAGACTAGATTATGCTCGTTGTTTGACAGATCAGTCAAAGGCCGGCACTGTATTATATTAGTGTGTACTGTTGATACATATGAGCAAACATTTTGTGTTGTCGAGTATTCAAATGACAAGTGTGCCATGATTTTGATTTTTAACGGAATTTTGCTGTATTTTACCCATTGCATATGTTAGAGATTCAGCAATATAAAATTGGTAATATAGTATCTAATGGTCATTCATTTGCTGCGTCTCCATGATTTGTTCGCACTGAACAATGATACCTTTATTACAATTATGAGGCTGTCACCCATCTATGGTACAGGTAGCCGGATACTATACTTCTTTAATATCTGCGAAACAATCCTTTGCACGCTTAAATTTTTGTACAGCAGACTCTCTTTTAAACAATTTTCATTCATATAAGTGTAGATCGACTTGACCTACTTTGCCATCAAGATAACATAGAATCTTCGATGACAATCAGATGTTCTAGTCTCACAAGTCTATTAAGTTGGCAGGATGACAAATATCAAGGCACAATTCATTTGTGTACCGATGCTAGCATGAAGATTGATACGGAAAATGTAGGCACAACTTGGGCGCAACTGGTAATTACCTTGCACATTGGTCACAAAATGATATGTGTTAGTTATCAATCGTGTACTCATAAATATGTAGCACAACTAGTAATTAAATCACAATGTTTCAAAATTGTCCTGTATACACTTATCAGACATGGTAATTGATGAGATTTTGTAGCACAACAACGAAACTCATGTCATTGATGCCATACACCAATCCATATGATTTTCCTTGATCATGTGGGATATGCATACATGACTTTATATGAAAAACAACCCTAATACTTCTATCTATCTATCTATCATACAGATTAAACATTAAATACACTCTCATAGACAAGCGGCATGAACAACCACAGTGCTCTGAAGTCTACATACTGCCTTGTGTAAACCTATTTTGCACGCCTGTGAATCTGATTCAATGTATTAATAATCGCAATGGTGCAACTACCACCAAATATAGGACCGTGTGACGGTCATGGGTAATAGAGGATAGCGTTTTAAGGGCATAAATAACTAAATAATCTACACTACCACATTTTAACCAAATATGAACATTATATACATGATAATGTGTATATAAAGGTTGATAGGAAATCTTGGCTTTCAGTGATGAACGCGTTGCAGAAAGTCTGCTCCACAATACAGTGATCACGCAATCCAATAAGTTGTTATTTCACACGGCTGCGTCACTGAGTAATACTGATTCCGAGTTGATCACTGGTTAGTCACTCGTACAGTGGCCCCATACTGTCACACTTCGGGCTCGCGCCTGAAAACACACTCTGGGACCTCAATATTCAATATTCACATTCCTCCCCAAGCTGCGTACCCCTTTCCAAGCTTGAGCAGCTTGAGCGGCGAGCCCCAGTAGAAACCGCCCCATGCATCAAATCCATTCGTCTAAGATAGACCATCAAGTCATTTTCCTTCGCCATTTCCGCAAACTTTTCACTTTATCTCGTTGCCTTTAGAGTTGACTCGACTATCTCTCACAGTTCCCCGGTATGTCGCCCTTTCCTCCCAATCGCTCGGCCTCGCTGCAGGCCGCAAGTCGGTCTAATCATGTCAGCCTTCAGGTTGAGTAAATTCGCAATGCATGACTCAGGCCACATCCAGTTCGAAATAGGCTCTCCCCCCTGCCGCTCCGGTGGAATCACGGAGTTCTGCGTCAGGGATTTTCCTTCCATACGTCCGTATCCCAACCAGTCACTGAAGTCGCAGCAGGGCGGAGATTCATTGTCACAAATATTATTATTTCTCATTGCCTTGTTGCTCGTGTGTCTTATAGCCCTTTTCTGCTGCCAAATTACGAGAATACGGGAAGGTCAGTGATACCCGGCACACCAACGGACAGCCAGAGTAAACTGGCGGGTCGCCGATTGGTTAATTTACTTACCCATGGCGTCGAATATCAGGTGATCACCACCTGGACAATGTGTGTCTTATCGCTGTATCGCTGTGTTCATGCGCAACCTTTTGAGATCGATTCCTCTCCTATAAGCATAGCATGAGGGTGCCTGGGCTGTCAATAGACACCTCTAAGCTTCAACCCCAGGGTTCAACGTACCAGATGCGGGCCAACGGGAAGGGACTGTGAACCGATCAATGGTATGCAGCTTGGTTGCGCCAGTTCACGAGATTTTGGAAACGGGTCTAGTTGATGAAGTGTCAATTTATTCGAAAGCAATTTTCTTGTTCATCAAAGACAGACAAAAGCAGAGACCGTAATACCGTGCCATCCAGTACCCTTTGCACCATATCATATGTCAGACCACCTCGAGTACAAACCAAGTCTACTTCGAATTCATCATCGCTCGGATGTGTGCTTCTCTCGTTGTGTTCACGACTTCAAACGAGCAGTGAAATGGTTCAGGGTGACTTCGGCAGAGTCAGTCGCAGGTTATTGGATGCATACTGAGTCACTTACATAACTACACCAGTGGAGAACTCTGGCTTCACCTCAATCCTGTCTCCGTTTGAGTCTTTGGCATGATCGATGCGCAAGACGGCGAGTATGGCAGCAGCTACACTCCACAAACCGTTCTCTGCAAACCAACGACCTGCCAAAGGCATTTGTCATAACACGGCCAAATCAGCCATGAATCAGCTTACCAGGACAAATACGTCTGCAAGGGTCAGTGGATGATTGAAGATGATAGTAAAGTTGGAAAATTCACCTGCCATGACCAAAGGTAAAATGGTTGACGACAGTGTTCTTCAGTTTCCCATCGACTGGTCAGATGGCGGCTAGGATCGAAGCGTGATGCATCGGGAAATATGTCTTCATCCCGAGACAGTGCCCTGAGCAATGCTCAGCTCAACCCATTGCATACACTCCAGCCTGACATACCACTGATTAACCATTACTATCGCACCTGATCGAACTACATATGAGTCAACGATAACCTTGATTCGTACGACTTCGAACCTTTGGGTATAAAGTACCCATCATAAACATCATCATTTAGTGTCGCATGTGCGATTCCTGTGCAAGGGGTTAGCGCTTCAGCCATGCAAACACAAAGCTGTATTGCTGCCGACTAACCAAGGGGAGCAGGGAGGATTCCATCTCAGGACCTCGCGAAGAATGGCATCAAGATAGGGCAGTGACGCCCTGTCATCAAGGCACGGCATGCTGTCATGCCCCACAGCTTGGTCAATTTCTGCACGAGCACGGGATTGGACGTCAGGATGGAGCATCATAGCCAGCAGAAATGCCTGCAATACGGATGCAGTCTGCTGAGACATCAAAGTAAGACTCAGAAATGTTTCAAGTAATTAAGTAGCGACTCACTGGTTTCCATGCCAGCTAAGATGGCGTATTCCCGTCAATAGATGAGCTCCAGTTGGTGAAAACAAATTCCTACCCATGTATCCTGTCAACGCAACAGACTTCATCATGTCTTCGTCAGTGTTGTCATGAGCTTGACTGAGAAAGTCAGCAACTGATGAGTGCGAAGCAGTACCATCTGCCTTCATACAAACAGATCAGGCTGAAACTTTCATCCGCAAGTCTGCGCGAACGTACTATCTGTGCCTTCACTTCATTAAAGGGCTCGTTCAAAAGTTGTTGACATAATTCTCTACAACATCCCATCAGGGCAAACGATCCACCAAAGCACCAAAACGGCAACTTTTCGACTGCAACCTTATGTTGAATGTTCAAGATGATGTCGTCGACAGAGGCACTCACGGAAAGGAAAGGCTGTGAACATGGCAGCTTTCTCAGGAGAGAGAATCTGTTTTCCAATATCAAGTATTTCGTGCGCACGGGAAAGAAATGAGCCTTCATCAGCGAGATGTCCGTATGTCACGGCCATGATCAGGGATCCCGAATATCTGTGACAAGGATTGATCGTCAACTGGATCATACGTCACAACGACATCCTTGGATTAGGTACGAACGCTTCAGTGTGTTGCTGCAGTGAGTCTCTAGTGGCACCTAAGAGATCGATGACTAGTTCATTTGCATGGCGAGAGTATATCTCGTGATACGAGATTGAAACTTCGGCGCTAAGAACTTGGTGGTATAGCTTGCGATGTTGTCGTAAAGTCTCCCCATACGGAAGCATCACAGAATTGAAAGCCAGTCCAGCTCTGTATCGTCAGCGGATGAAGAACAAATTGAATGAAAACCGGCAATACATACAATTCACTGGTACGAAGAACAGGACGGGTAGAGTAATTCGCAGAACGCTTTTCCAGCAACTCCTGGGCGATGGTTTCTGAGTTTATGATGATCATGTCGATCCCAAGTATACGGGAGCGGAAGATTTTTCCTATGATCAGATATAAAATTAAATCCAGGAACTTGACAAAAAGCCTCAAGAGGCCATTGGTCTGCTGCTACCAACCATATGTTTTTCCCCATGCAGTATATGTGAGCCAAGGGCGTTTAGTATCCAATTGCAGCGCGTTACTCAGAAATGGTAAGGGACGAGGACCAGGTAACAGAGGTAAAGGATAGACACGTCTGCGAGTCAGACGCAACGCGGCAAGCAGGGCAGTAATGCACGATATCGCTAGAGTGAAGAGCATGGGAAGGGATTGTGGTCGAGCACAAGGGGGGCGGCGGCGCCGATCAGAGAACCTGTGAGAAGAAGATATCGTCATATATCGTTATATATCATAATATATAGGAAAGGTTTTCGTCACATTGGAATATAAAGTGATATAAAGCAATATATGACTATGTAAAAGCATTATAATCAGCATAATCCCCAGCAAGAACATCACCGAAATTACCAAATCCAGAGATGGTCATATATTACCATGTCGGAGCCACCATAACTGCCATATGTATCTGGCGCAAGTCTCAATGCAAGGCAATGTTAGGAAACTCAATTCGGACATTGCGACTGCCATATGACTATAGTCTGGCATTAGGCTAGTGTACCGATATATCAAACATTGCTATGTACATAATGCATTTGAATTTCACTCAGATTCATCAGACATTGCAATTGTGTTCGGATATAACAATGTGATGCATTGAATTAATGGTAGTACAAAGCAGTGAGGTACAATTGAGTGAACAGTTCCGAACCTAGTTCAGAACGTGTTCGATCTCTCGAACCGTAAAATCTTACAGTGAAAATAGCTACTAGAACTCTCACGACCATGGGTACCAGCTTGAGGCACTGGTGCTGCTCGTTTCATTTTGTGTCCAGCAGGTGGAGGAGACGTTGGAGGTTCACTCAAAGGAGAAGTTCACGTTGAACAGGTGCCAGGGAAGCTGCAAGGAGGTGCCGGCCCAGGAGAACCTAGTAGATTACATCAATATCAGTCATATATTCTGCAAGCCCATCTCGAAAGACAAAGACGTACCGCTATGATAATGTGAGGTAAGCATCCATGACTATAACCAGTGGTTATTTTGAGAGCTCTAGCGCAAAGTCGAGTTAAAAGCAGAAATGGAAGTGATTGAACCACTGACCTTTGGTCGACAATGCAGACATCAATCACTCTTGCATTTGCCAGGGCCAGCGGCAATAATGACAATGAGAACGTCGACTTCAGAGTGGCGTACGAATGGAACAGGCATCGCAAATTTCGAAAGAGCTATGACTTAACAATGGGGAAAATGTAGAGAAGTGCATCAAACACTTCGAACACTAAGCAACATAAGACATCGACTGTGCGAAGCACAAAGATGGACAACTCACCTTTCTTTCTGACTGAATCTGACATATGATGTCTTATAAGCGTATGTTGGATTTGCAGAAGAGACTACAGTAGCAATGGTCAGACAAATTTAGATATAGTAGATAGTTTCGTACCTGATGTGCAGATGAGTCCGTGGAAGCTGTAAAATAGATATCGATGATGCAAGTAGACGATGCTGGATCTATCGGATGGATGAAATAAGTACATAACATATGCATATATGTGCATACACTCACCTAAGTCGGCCATCCAGATAGCATATAGTCATGGAAAAACACTGTGCTGTTGGTCAGGTTGAGGTGGCCTTCAGTATGAGTGATGGTGACAATTGCAGAGACATATTGAGTGATTGGACTTAGTGGTGTTGGTATTGGTATAGAATTAGAGGGAGGATAAGCAAAGATAGCACGTCAACATAGTTGATAGGAATTTGCCGGCGGGCTTTAAACAGTCATGTGATCGTATTTGCAAGTCATTTTACCCTCACTTTCCCCGCTGCAGCGCTGAAGTTTGAACGTTTGTACTCTCCATGAGGATGAGATTGTGGCGGACGACGGCGAGGAACTCGATGATAAAATACTTATGGAGGAAGGTTCTGGCGCCCTTTAGGTACTTTACTTCAGTTTCACCCATTTTTCGTTGTATTACTCTATATAATACATTGGATGTATCTGGATATGTCTGATATCTGGCTGACAGCTACTCTACTGGATGACTTGTGTCTGACAGATGGTATGTTTGATGTCATTGTATCGCTACGATATTTCAAATGTCGGATATCACAGGTATATACAATTGGCGGCGTCAGAAAATTCGATATATCATGTGATCTCTGGATTCGGTAATTTTGGTGATGAACTCACCGGTTTACTGATGGGCCCGCCGCCGCCAGGGATGCTGCAAGTTGGTTCGTCTTATCATATTTGCAGCTTGCTTCTTCGTGTGGAAAAGTTCATCAATTGAGTGACACCATTAGTTACGATAGCTAGTAAATACATCACGTACCTTCACATAGCTCAAGCTCAAGAGGAGGCTTTAGTTGACCTCTGACTTGAGAATTATGTAAGTTCCTCAGGCTGCTGATCGAGGAGTCACATGACAATGCGAGCTGTACCATGTTGAAAACGCTACTCACCTCTAGCAAAAATGACATCAAACTCTGATAAGAACGGATAAGACTGCATTATCTATTAATATTAGTGTTGCAGAAAAGTCTCTGTTCAGTACGGTGATCACGCAATTGGCTGCGTCTGAATCAGTACTGTACAGTGGCCCCATACTGTCACACTTCGGGCCCGCGCCCGACAACACACTCCGGGACCCTAACACCAATTGAAGTAGGCTACCAACAGTGCCAATCAATAATGCCCTGCTCATCGAGTGACGGCCCGCCCGTGGCAAAGATCTTACCATAAGGTGAGTAGCAAACCGTGTTCATGGATTGCCCTGTGTTGACTGGTCCCAAGATAGTTTCTGCGTTCTGGGCATGAATATTCCTTCCTACGTTCTGCTCAGCACTCGCTCTCCGTCTGGACTCCAACACACATAATGCACCTACTCTGTATGCCGCCCCGTCACACCTTGCCCGTGTCGATGTTCCACAACTTCACTGTACCATCCTCACGCCCGCTTGCCGTCTGGCGAAAATGCTATGACGCGCACTCTTTCGTCTTCCTCCTCCCATTCCTCGACCTGCATGCCCGTCCCCAAGTCCCAGACTCGAAGTGACCCATCCCGTGAATAGTTGGCGATGACTTGCTGCCCAGTAGACAGGTGTCAGTTGTGGCTGATCTCGTTATTTGCTTTGACCCTTCGGTCAGGAATCGCCGCTGAATTCTCGTGCTTCGCAGGGGCTCGATGTCCATCATTTTGGTTTCAGAATTCACTCAACGGGTGCATCAGCTCTTACTATCAATTACCGCACGAATTCAACAGTTACTCAGAAACCAGATGCACTCAACTAAAGACGAGTGTGAGAAGTTGGTCGACGGAGTGGATGTTTCGTTTGAAAGAGATTCAAGTCAGGAAGGAGGTCGTTGTTCAAGTCTCGTGTTCGCTTCACAGCTCCAGCACTGGCTGTGCAGATGAAGCACTCGACGCTCTGCTTCCACAACATGCCCACTTCCTTCATCCCTCACCATCGCGGTCCTACGATTCCGCAAGCCTGCATTCCTGTATTTCTCTATTCTGTAAGCGTTTTATTGACAGGGTTGGTTGACAAGCGTGAAAGGCCTGTACCATCGAGCTCGTCGCTGGCCGTAGGGAATTCCAAAGCTTGCTCATGCGCAGTCAATCCTCCCAGGTGTTAGGCGTGGTGCCATTCCAGGCATCGATGGACAATGCCATTACATTGGTGCCGTGGCTTCATTTCCACTGGGCACTTGCGAGGCAATCTATGGTGACACTAGCGAAGACGCAAGGAATGAAATTAGCTTCTCGATCTAATTAACAGATCCTTTGAAAGACACGTGCAGCCATCTGCTGCTTGAAAGGTAAACTTGCTGAGAGCTACAAGTTTTTGTATCATCATTCGGAGTGCGACTTCCTCCCTTGCGTAGCTTTCTGGTCTAGATTTCATTCTACTTGTGTTTATTATCTTTGTAACTCCTTCCTTTATTTCATGCTGGTCTTTATCATATGCGTAGTGACAATCTCCATTCAAATATAACACTGAGATATCTATCTATCTACATCATACACCATCTTTCAAGTGCTCAAGTCATTTTCAACTCTTCTTCGCCGCCAGTATGCATGCACCATGCCTGCGCGATGACGTGCTCGGGGTTGAGGCTGTGGAAGCATTGACAGATGAAGGGGATTGAGTGTTTGGCGGAAACGTGGCATAGGGATATGTCATGTTTGAAGGCAGCAATATGACCATGCCGCCGGCCGGCGGCATCCGATGATTATGCCACCCAGCGAGAGGCTGGAACGCGACGCCAGAGGGCATCCGAGTATCATGCTGGACCTTGAGATGCTGTAGCCCGATATTAGAGGGAGTGCGAGCATGATGCTGCCCCGCAGGAGGTTGGAACCTGACACTAGAGGGCACCCGAGTATCATGTTGGACCCCAGGATGCTGTAGCCCGACATTAGAGGGCATCCGAGCATCATGCTGAATCCCGGGATGTTGCATCCCAGTATTAGAGGGTATCCAAGCATGATGCCGCCCCGTAGGAGGCTGGAACCCGACACTAGGGGACATCCGAGCATCATGCTGGACCCCGGGATGCTGTAGCCCGACATTAGAGGGAGCCCAAGTATAATGATGCCCCGCAGGAGGCTGCAATCCAGCATTAGGCAACACTGTGCGGTCCCGCGGCAAACTTGCAGGTATCGGCGTTTTGTCGATGGTGCGGTTCGTCTCATCCGAGCCCCCCAAAAGGGAAGACCTTTCGCCGATAGTGTGGCCTGTCTCGTCGTCGCCAAAACGGGAAGATTGATCGCTGATGGAGTGATTGGAGTGAACTCTCTCATCATTCCCACATGATTGACTTTGACTTTGGCTGCCTTGTACGCGCTGAGTGCAAACTGGACGTGACAGCAGACACGTTCGGAGTTTGGGGGGGAGCGATTGTGAGATACTCTCAGGCCACAAAGGGTTCAACTTTCGATGGTTGTCCTCCAAGTTGCCCCTCTCCACGTCCATCAGAGACGGTTCAACTTCGTCATCTGACTCTGCGCTGTAAGTGCTTGTGGCGTCCCAGTTCGGGATTGCGTGCAAACGGCCGATGATGGGTGAACCAGTGAGGTCTTGAGATGGTTGGTCATCTAACTCCGTGCTAGACTCCGGTGAAGGTGATGGTAGAGGTGGTGGTGATGGTGATGGTAGAGGTGATGGTGATGGTGATGGTGCTGGTGGTAGAGGTGAAGGTGGTGGTGGTGGTGGTAGCGGTGAAGGTGGTAGCAGAGATGGTGGTGGAGGTGGAGGTGGAGGAGATTGGAACGATGCAAGTTGGTACGTCAGTGGGTAAGCATATGACGGCTCTGGTAGGCCACCACGATCATCACTCGAGCCTGGCTCGGAAACATTAGGGACATAATGCAGAAACCCGCCTCTCTCTAAGATTTTGAGGGTTTTTTTTGGTTTCTTTGGCTTGGGAGGCGCGGCGACCCCAGCAACCAAACCGTTTGAAGCTGGGTCGAAGAACTTGAAAGTGAGATCTGAGAACGTCGGGTTCTTGTCTGACACGCATGGTTAGCTTGAAATGAGAAGGAAAAACAGAACATACCTGCGGGCATGTGACACAACTTCAAGTTGAACTGCCAGTGGGTGTTCGGACTATGGTGAATCGCTGTCGCAGCGTGCAGACAAGGTGGTATCCCAAATGAAGTCGTTCCAACATTCTCGGCATAGAGCAATATATAATATTGTGAGTTAGTAATAGCGTGTAACAGCAGACGAGCCTCGACTCGACTTTACTGTGACCTCGCGGAGCAGAGCATGATCTTTGACATAACGTCCTCAAAGGGTAATGCTACTTATGTCTTAGTTGCGCATTGAAACTTATTAGGTATCATTTTACACTTGAATGCATACCCAATTAATATATTGGTCCTAATAACACTCATCACAGCTTACCTCGCTCTTACTTTCGCTATCATCTGACCATGTATATCCCCATACATGATACATGCCTGGTGCATGTGCCAACCCTCGTGTCGTGGCAGGTGATCAGGACTTCGAACACCCCAAGTATTGCCGGCAAACAGTAGCAACAAACGAACAATGGCGCAGTAAATGAAATAGACAACCTCGACAAGCCTCTAGTCACCTGTACCTGCTGTCGACAATAACGAGAAGATGGGGCGCCTTTCAAGATACCAGTAAGCATGGCTCATTCTCTTCTTGCTGCCTGTTGATAAAGTCGTGCATAGGTACATTTATTCTTGCTCGTTTCATCACGGGCGACGAACTCGAAGCCATCCCAATGAAGTAGATTTGAAGGCTGTCCTCGAATCTCTATGAACGAGCCTTGTAGCATGCTGCATTTGATAGTAAGCTTTTGTAAAACTTTTCGCGTCAGACCAGCTTGTTTAAGATTGCGAGAGAATGCAGGTGTTTGAAGGACTGATAATGATATCGTACTCGAATGCAAGCCATGTGCACACTTCATCAAGTTATAAGTCTGACTCCCCTGAAACTAACTGATACAAATGAGATTCTAGCTCTGTTGACTGGATAGTCAAGATTTTGTACACCAATCTGTTCTGAGAGTGTCAACTAATCTTCCTTATAGGCCTACTGACCCACTGCTTCGACCACTTACACCCAACTCGTACTGTAACCTTCTTCTACCCCAAGACTTCTTCCTCTGCGTCGCTTGCTGGTCTGGATTTCATTCTACTAGTGCTTATTGCCATCGTAACTCATTCCTCTGTTTCATTCATGTCTTTATTCTATGTATGGTTACAATCTCCATTCAAATTTATGCTATGTACTGTATACACGTAATAGTACGGACCCCTCTGGGAATGAATGACATGTGACGTATAACGTTGAGATCTCTATCTACACCATATACCATCTTTCGAGTCCTCAAATTTCTTCTCAGCCTTGCTTCGTCCCCGGTGGGCATGTACCATGCCTGAACGACGACGTGCTCGGGGGTGGGGCTGTGAAAGCATTGGCAGATGAATTAAATTGAGCGCTTGGTGGGAATGCGGTGGTTATCCCATAGGTATATGTCGAGTTCGAAGGTGGCAACATCATCATGCCGCTGGCCCCCAGACTTGGTCGCATCCAATAGTAATGTGCCCCAGGAAGAGGCTGGAATCCGACACCAGAGGGCACCCGAGCAGCATGCTGGACCCCGACATGCTGTATCCCGACATTAGAAGGAGTCCAAGTATAATGTCGCCCCATAGAAGGCTGAAATCCGACACTAGAGGGCATCCGAACATCATGCTGGACTCCGGGATGATGGATCCCGACGTAAGAGGGCATACAAGCATCATTCTGGATCGCAGGATGCTGCATCCCGATGTTAGAGGGCATCCGAGCATTATGCGGGACCTCGGGATACTGTATCCCAATATTAGAGGGAGTGCAAGCATAGTGCCGCCCCACAGGAGGTTGGAACTCGACACCAGAGGGCCTTGGAGCGTCGTGCTGAACATCGGGATGCTGTAGCCCGACATTAGAGGGAGTCCAAGTATAATGCTGCCCTGCAGGAGGCTGCGATCCAACATTAAGGAACACTGTGTGATCCTGTGGCAAACTTGCGGGTGTCGACACTTTATTGATCATGGAGTCTGTTTCATCCGAGTCCCCGAAAAGGGAAGACTCTTCGCTGATAGTGTGGTCTGTCTCGTCGTCATCAAAAAGGGAAGACTGCTCGCTGATGGAGTGGTTCGTCTTGTCCCCAAACAAAGAAGATCCTTCGTTGATGGACTCAACTCTCTCATCGTTCCCGTGTGACTTGGTCCGATAGGTCTGTTTGTCTTGTAGGTGCTGAGGGCGGACTGGACGTGACAGCAGAAACGGTTGGAGTTCGGAGGGGAGCGACTCCGAGATATTCTCAGGCCACAAAGGGTTCAACCTGTAATGACTGTCCTCCAAGTTGTCCCCCTTCACATCCGTCAGAGACGGTTGCTCATCTGACTCCGTGCTGGAAGTGCTTATAGTGCCCCAGTCCGGGATTGCGTGCAAACGGCCGATGATCATTTGTGAATCAGCAAGGTCTTGTAGTCAGGAATTGAGTAAGGCCGGAATGCAAAATGACTTTTCAGTCTTAGAAGTTAAAGATGCGGACACTGGAAAATGGCAATGCGAGCCTTTTGTAGGGTCTCGGGAAAGGTCCACATCCACAGTTTAATCAAGTGGCGCATTGTGGACCACGCGACTTGGAGTGTTCATTGTTAGGAGAATTGAGCAAACTTAATATTTTTCAACTTACTTTAGCTTCAGCTTGTGCGGAGTCTTCTTCTCGTGAAGTTCCTTTGCTGGTCCAGCAGGTTGTGGCATAAACTGCAAGGACATTGGTTTAGATGTTGTCCCGATGGAGAGTCGCTACCACACTAAGTGGACTTTTTCGGGTCTGGATCATCATATGGTCGTGACGGTAACAGATGCGCTGCTCCTACACGGCGATCGGCCTGTTCTCATGGAAGGTGAACTGCCAAGGCTGGCAGCTCGATTTCGTCATGTTCTGCGTCAGGTCTGCAATGTGGCGCAAACACATTGATATTAAAACTGACCTAGAGATGATTCAAACCATCGTAGCCTATTAATGCGTTTGGTTGCTGCCGCAGTAGATACAAAATCTAGTTGTTTGGGAGTCATGCGCAGGGCCTGTCACATATTGATGCGTGATGACAACAATTCTTCGTTTGAACTTGTTCCAGCACACCTCTGGCATTTCATCCGAGTCACGTGTGGAAGACAACCAGTAGAAGGGTGTGTGGTGTGTTACGGAGGTATCTCAACTCGAAAGGCGGTGAGTGGAATATTATTAGAGATCAAGGTGGTGCAGAACGTGAAAGAACGTACCCCAGTTTCGTGTTTTCAGATCAGATGCCGTATAGTGCCTAACGTTAACGGATCAAACTACTTGCTAACGTGGAGTTCTCAGGTCCATCATCGAACGATTTTTTGTGCCCTCTCGTAAGTTCCGCAGCTACTAATCGGTTCAGCATCGAAGGTCGGCTCATATGTACGGGTAGCATGGCTTACTGTTTCTCTTAGTACTACGTTCTCCCTGTACTGGACAGTTGCGAGGTATGTAATGAATATCACAAGAGTGGGGCGTCCTGACTCCTTACACCCTATTACAGTGTCTAAACAAGCCCTACAGGGTTGCCCACACCGATTTTGTAGTCGCCAACCTCGAGAAACTTAACCACTTATTGTGCTTCCAGACTCCAACTTGTCACGATCGTGCTCATCGCTCGTCATCATCATGAAAGTTACCTCTGCTCTCGTCCTTGCGTTCGTTGCTGGTGTGCAGGCTCAGCCCTCAGTCAATATCTCAGCACTACCCAGTGGTACTACGCCCCCGACGTAAGTACCTTTCCCCTCTTCAGCTGTCATAAGCTGCTAGAATGACTGTGATCCCTATAGCTTCACCATCCCTCCGCCCGCCTCAATGACTTTATCTTCGTTGACTTTAACCGGTCCCACTTTAACACTGCCTAGTGGCATGTCATTCGGGCCTAATACGACGACGTCCACGTCCACGTCGACGAGTGCAACCGCCAAGTCTACGGGGGCAGCAATGGCGCTGGCAGGCTCGTATGCTGACACTGAATTGGTAATGGGAGCTATAGCAGGGTTCTTCGGCGTTTTTGCCTTTCTAGTGTGAAAACTACTAGTTTATCCATGGACCATAGTGAGAACGGCCATGCGCGCCTCTTTACGATAGAGGCTATATCTAGATAGAGGAATAGACTAGTCTATGCATTGTGCTATGCTACCATTTAGCCGTGATAAGGTATACTAGTGAAAAGAATCATTTGTGTTATACATGGGCACACAACATGACTGCAAGATAAATAACAAGTTTAGCCGCCCGTTTTATGCTCGTGCCAAGGCGCGCAGAACACTTTCACGAGAGAAAATAGAATAGAAAGGCGACGTGTCCGCGCTTTTGGATTAAGTTTTCATCCCAAACAACTACGAAAATGGGTAATCAGCAACCGTTGCGAGGGATAATATGATATCATACAGTCTTGATTTCCTTAACGCTCATCTTCTGTAGCTTCGTTCCCGCGCCCTCGCCGAGCGCGGCATCCGCAAGGTCAGTTTTAACCTCCTGAAGGCGGAGCATTCTGCAAGGTTGTTGTGAGGGAGGTAGAAAGTCGGTAAGAAGATAAAAACAGTGAACCTGATTTAGCGTTCGAATAACGGAAACGGTCGACTCACCGTTCCTCTATCGTATTTTTGACAACAAGTCGCTTGACAAAAACATCTTTCTCTTGTCCCAGACGATGTACGCGGTCGTATGCTTGTGACTCGGACGCATAATTCCAGGATAGATCCAAACTATTCATCATCATAGTTTTTAGCAATTGTGATGTAAATGGTTCAAACTCTGTGACTTACTTGATGATCCGATTCGCCACAACCAGATTCAAACCTACACTACCACACTTCGTGCTGATGAGGATGACCTTGGGTCCATCAGGTCGTTTGAATGTCGCAAGAGTATTATCCCGCGATATCCGGTTCATGGAACCATCATATCGCAGGCTGCGGATCCCATATCGCGAGAATAGCGTTTCGATGAGGTCAAGCATCGAGGTCCCTGTGTGATACTGTGTCAATAATAACTTGTAGAATTTGAAGTACGAACACTGTGAATAGCAGATTGTCTTGTCCCCGCTCTCGTCCCATGACTTGAGGAAATTGATGAGGGCGAGCATCTTCGTACTTGGTTCCAGGTCGTAATCACCTTTTCGCCACATGGCAATAAGTGCGTCGGAAGGGGCGCCAGAGTCTTCCAAATTTGCCTTCTCTGCACTTTGCGATGGAGGTTTCTCTTCGTCGTCCCTCATGGGTGCTTTCCCTTTTCCATAATCATAGTGCTTCTTCGAGGACCGCACGGCATGCCCACTCCCGAGCTCAATGTCGGAATCATCAAGGTAGTCCGACACATCACCCACAGTCAAGTCAAGTACTTCGTCCTGTAGTACACACTGCATAGTCAAACCCAGCACCAACAAAGACAAAAATTATGCTCACGTTGCCAGACTGCTGGCGCGATCGTTTATTCCCCGCTGCCTTCTTATCCTTCTTCTTGAGTTTTCCTCCATTCGCGAATAGCTGTGAGAAGTCTGGCATATCGTCGTCGGAGCTGTCGACCTCTGGCGTCGCACCCCTGAAGCGTGAAGGCACAGATAACTCGATTTCCGAATCTGAGTCAGATGACTCTCACTTGAAACTGTACCCTGCTTCTCTTGCACAACCCGGCGAGCGTGCTTACGAGCGCGATTTGCCTCCTCGACTTCATCCTCCTCTGGCTGGAATGCAATGGACTTGAACACCTTCGTTGGGTCGTTCATCTTCTTGCACGTAGGGCCTGCGCGAATGAGCGAGAGTACAGCGTAACAAAGAAAAGAGGGATACGCACAAGGCCGGTGACCTTTCGCAGCAGCAGCTTCATACTCACGTTCGGCACGGAGATTTTCTTTCTCATTTCCATGACCACTGGGTAATGGTTTAGATGTAAAAGAAGGAGTAGTACTTAGAAGCTTACAATTCTCCGTCATGGGTAATCGGCGAATTTGAAAGTATGAGCATACAATCTAGAGAAACAAGAACGCGATCAAAACACAACGACGATGGTATGATGAGGGTCCACTGACCAAAGCAAATCTCATGGCCACAGGTAAGGACACGACCAGCGTTGTTGACGTACACTTTCGCATACATGTGAGGCTTGAGCATCAATCTAGTGAGACACGAGTACATACGATCTTTGCAGACAGGACATGTTGCGTCTGCGCCCTCCTCATCCGAGAATGCGAGTAGATTACTCTCTAGCGCGCGTGTCATGAACCTGAGTGTAGCAATTTGTTAGCTTCTTTACCTGTCATACAATAGAGTACAACTGAACCTCTTCTTGATCTGTGGGCAGGTAGTTTAATACTAGTCATGGGTAGATTAACAGTACTCACATCGCCAACCCAGGTCGGCCCCATGACTCGGATTGCTCGCGCAAACTCCTTTCCCTTGTCATCGGACATGAGTATGGAGGGGTCCTCGTGCTCTTCTGTGTGACACTGTGGGGTGTGTTAATTCACCTATGTGATCGGAGAACAAAAGACGCACCAGGATTAAGTTCGGATGACAACACAGCTGCCGAAGCCGTAGGATCATCGCCTATAAAATGTATTAGAAATGACCACAAGAATGCAAATGCAAAGAAGTACCAAGATATAAGTTGCACTAAGATAGAAACTGCATTTAGAAAATATAACGCAAAAATAACTGAGTGCATACTTCTTCAACAACGTCCCTCTTTTGATGAAGCGATTGATTTGAACGTGGCTTTTCTTTTCGAAATCATCATATAGCTGTGAGATATGAGTATGTGAAATGTCAGAGTACCCAATCAACGTACCTGTTGCTCATCTGCTGAGAATTCAAGAGTCACGAGCTCAATGTTTTTCGGGGGCAGCTGAAGAATGAGCTTTCCTTCCTATAAAACTCGTGAGTGAGAATACAGGAATAAGATATCCTATTAGTGATTTACCAATCTAGCTTGTTTCGTGCGGCGAAGCAACAGGGGCTTCAGAATCTCCTGCGCTCGCATTGCTGTATGATTGAGCCCAATAACTACATCAGACAGGCAGTTTACTCACCCGCAAGCGGCGCATCCTCTTGCTGCACCTTTGCCTAAACGAAGATGAGAAGCAGGACGTGCAAAAGGCGAAGGAACGCACAATATATTGTTTAAACGACTCCCAGTCATTCCAAGGGCGAAAACGCCCAAAGCGAATAAGCCCATATATGTCAGCACTGGGAGTAGTTGGGTAACTAAGAAATGCCGTGAAAAATTGGACATACAGTGTATTCGTGACAGGTGTGCCTGTAAGCATCCACCTATAAGTCGAACGGAGTAGAGCTACACTGCGGCTAGCGTGCGTTCCTCTGTTGGGAATGTCAAATGACTCAATAAATGAAACAATGCTGAACATACCTGTTTCGAATAAATTGGGCCTCATCTAAAATCACACGATACCATCTCATGCGACCAAGTACCCCTCTGCAAGGTAGCTGAAGGGGTCGACTTAGTACAAATAATGTGTTACCTACCCGTGGTCCTCAAGATATGCCAGTTCATCGCCTTCTTCGGTGTCTTTTGGAATAGTAAGCTCCGTGCTCAGGGTTTGATATGTAGTGATGATGACCTAACGATACCTCAGTCACTTTGCGAAGCTGTGATGATTCGAATGACATACGTCTTTAGATCTGACATCCATCAGGGTAGAAAGCTTATCCCGTCCATGATGTATATGAACGGTAAATAAGTCATTCGACTTCGTCTCGATTTCCTCCTTCCACTGACAATGGCGTTAACGTGGTCAAAACCGATCAAGGAAAACAAACAAACCTGTTGAAGGAGCGCAGCGGGAACGACGACGAGCGTGGTCTTCACAACATCAGTGTCCCTGGGCAAATTGGCTGCCATTGTGGCAATCATTTGGACAGTCTTGCCTGAAGTAGAATATTTCGTTACAGATGCATGTTGACGAAGTTAAATTAACTGACCAAGACCCATTTCATCTCTGAGTCAAGTCAATATCATTAAGGTGCATGGGTTGAAGACAAAATAAAAACACTTACGCTAAGATACCACCCCTGTAAGGGGACTTTTTTTCTTGGTCCACCATCCTGTGCTCTGAAATTGATATATGCACAGAAACCTATATATTAATACTCGTACCAGTTGACACCGATGAGCTGGTGAGGTAAAAGCCGTACTTCGAGACCGGGGAGGAGATCCTTGTCACTATACGACCTCAGTACAACTATTGCGAATATCATTTTGAATGCACCACGCACCTCTGAAGACCGAGGTTTCGGATGGCATCCTTAACAGACCGTCTATCTCCAAGGTTTTCAATAGAGTTATATACAAATTCTGCCAATCTTATACATGTGTCAGCGACGAGTGATGTTTCACTGCTCAGACAATGTACCTCTGTTCTTGATCAGGGCCTCCTTGATCAATGCGAGTAGCAGGAGTTTCGCTGTCGTATCTCAGAGAGAAGCCGGATGTAATGAGCTTGCTTTGAATATTGTTCTTGGTTCTTGATTGAGATCTGCCAGCTCTAGATGAAGCACCTTGTAACGAAGCGCCAGCTGCAGTCGAGTCGTGAGATGATAATACCGGATACCTGCAGTTCTCTTACTCGCATGCACAGGCTTGTTGAATTGTGAGTGTGGTCCATGAATCGTTGAATCGACGTCTGGGAGAGTTTGTGCTCTCCTCACTGGCGACACAGGAAAGGTATTTGACTCGGATTTACGCTTGCCGAGAATTTGGGATGTTTGGATGATGGTATGAGAATTTGAGGAAGACGGCATGGAGTAATCCAGCGCAGCCAGGACGCGTGATGTGCTCTTGTGGGTGCTCTTGGATATATCATCCATCTTCGAATATGGCTGGGATAGATGAGCGGCAGCACTTGAAGTATACTAGGTACAGCAACTTGAATTAATTAAACACGGCGTTGCCAAAGAACGCCAAACAAACTCTAAAACATACACGGGAGCAATTCAGAATATATTCGTGGCTGAGCGGACCAAGTTGAAAGTACTTGGTTGTCTCGGATGCGCATCTTCACGCTATTTGTTTCCCTGCTAGCGGAAAGACAAGTTTGCACGATAGGTCACCATTCAGCCAAACGAAAGCAAGGCGGCCTTCCGTGACGGACAACAATGGTTTTTAGCATGTGCTCTGAGCTCTCGTATCTCGCCGAGGCACGCGAGATTGATACGCCAATGTGTGTAGAACTGATCGTGTTCTTCTGGTCGGATACACCGTGTTTGACCTCCTCCCACTTGCCTTTTGCAAACCTTGCCATTCCTGCTTACCCTGGCAGTCCATACCCATCTCATCGTTGCCCCTTCCTGAACCTCAAAGCAGTTCCTCCTAGTACACACGCATGTCTCATTGGTGACATTGTGCAGTAGGCTGACGCGCCTGGGCTCAAAACATTGTTCAACTAGTAGGGACAGCCACACTTCGTATCCATACTTGTTGAACGTTGAATACCAGGCCAATGATCCCTGCGCTGCTCGTAGTAGAGGTAATATACCATGTCACATGTGCCAGCGGAAATGCAAAATTTGCAGAATATCAACTCCACGATTGCACACATAACTGAGTGGCCAAATGGAGTGGCCACAGGCTGAAGCGCTGAAGAAGGGCGATGATCAGCATTCCTGCCGAGGAGCGACAGCTGTTGGTACTGTATTAGAAAAGTTGCAAGTACTTGAAGTAAAGGCCAACTTGGTGCCAGCCGATGCGTGTGAAACTTGGCAGTCGGCAAGTGAGGTATTTTTGAAGCTGAAGCTAAAGCGGCTTCTATTAGCTTCTAGCCCAAGTATAAGTTGTACTTTCTCATCCCCTCCAACTTGCTCCAAGACCACGTCTACAAGGTACTGAGCTGCACCTTTCACGGTCCGACCTTCGAAGTGTAGATTTGATCTGACTGGTAAAATCTCCTCTTGGTTCTAATGTACTGCAGCGCTTGGCTAGAATTTCTGATGAGCTACATACTAAGAGCTACAACACTGCCAGTGGTACAGCTCGCCCAAGAGCTTTTGTACCTTATATTGTCACCTCTCGACGCGTATGACCTAGTACGGGTACGACAGGTAAGCGAACACATCATTCGTCTTACTCTACTCACCAGCCATACTAGACGTGCAAAGCGCTGAAAGCAATAATCGACAATTCAGAGATGCTGCAGTATATGATCGACCTCAGCTATTTCCAAATGATTCCAATGGGAACCTCTGAAATAGACATGCCGCCAGCTACACGCCGCAAGCGACTTTGACAGCATGACGCTGCATGGCAGCGCTTCGAGTACAAGCAGAAGTACACGCTCCCCCCAGTGATGCTGGAAACTACACTTGGATTTCCGGGTAGTGTATATTATTATTATTGGGGAGGATTGCGTCCCATTTACGCGTCTACCATCCGCGACTGATTCCAACGATCTACATTACTGGAGCTGCCCTGTCGACACCACAACCTCGGTGGACTTCACTTTCTGTGCTGTGCAAGATCTACTTGTCGTGGTGGCATATTCGCTAGACCCGTGAGCGTTTACAGTCTTTCGCCCAGTTTATTTTCAGGCTGAACTGCGCTGGAAGCCGGACTCATACGGACGATATCCATCTGAGATCTCTGACAACGAACGAGATCCACGCCGATGCAGCGCAACCAATCCTGAAAACAGTCGACAAAGACTGCGAAATAGTCCAATCCACCAATCAATGGAACGTCAGAATCATGGGGAACTACATTAGTATGCTGCAGCATGCTATGGTGAATGAGGGCACGGTTGGGGACTAGATACAAATGTGGGACTGGAAATCCAAGAACAATGGTTACCAGGTAAATCAAAGTACTGTCACAAGCTAGAATGACTAGAGGCTTGTTTACACCACAGTTCGTTCTCCGGTTTCACAATGGTATCAACGACCACTCCTTCATTGAAAAGGAGAATTTCCTCGTTCTCGAGTGCCGCGGGACCATGGAGATATATTGCGTTGCCGACAAATCAAATCCCCCTCAATGCACCGCGAAACTCTCTTTACCTTCTCTCATGGATCATGTTCCATACACAGGGGCAGTCACGGACGTAAATATAATTCCCACCTCCATGCTTCCATATTCTCAAAAGTCCTACCAACCTACATGCTCATTTCACCCCAGTACGAACGATCAACTCGTAGCCATTCGTGTCTCTGTCACTGGGACAATGGGTCTAACTCGCCCAATCGATTCCCGCTGCTATAGCTTCTTTATGCTGCGCAGTGCCATTGTGGAATTCGAAAACGTATTCGTCGAGACTTATGGTCAACCGACCTTGAATGATCCCAAGTTACTTTGGTGAACGTGGGGGCCGCAGCATACGTCGTGGTTCCGGGTTCAAAGGGATGAGGACTGGCGGTCTTCGCTCTGTGGTTTCCGTGTTGTTGAGCCCATCAACGACTCTTCTCGAGTGTCACGCATGCCCCAACGGTTACGCATCAGAATTTCAATCCACACATCGCTCGAAATTATCACGCAGAAGACAAATCAGGCTGGCTTGGTCAATTTGTCGAAGGCGAGCTGACTAGTACCATTTCTTGCCTATTTATGGAACCGCTAGGATCTGCGTTACCTTATCGTGAGATCGTTAACGAGGAGTTGTTTAATTTTGATGGACGAAAGTAGAATTATGCTATTCAAAGTGGGTTGCAACTTATATTTACCAATTCCTTCTGCTTACGACGAAGTGTGGTAGATAAATCTGAAGAATTACAACAAATCAACACACTGGTATTCTGACCACGCCTCGGGAGGTGTGACCCTCACGCGCCGCTTGTTTCTGTCTTTAATCATCGACCGCGTTAACATGGGTTTTTCGGGTTTTTCACCGAGATCAGGTAGTGACGCCGCACGAGATCACAATCATCTGTGGAAAGCGATTTCTTCATCATATGCTCGTTATATGTCGTGGAACAAATATTTAATCTTGTGGAACGCTAATGCACTCCGATACTGGCGAGATACTCTGCACGTGTTGACTATGTGCATCCCATGGTTCTTGGCGACTTCTCGACATAAACTATTCTGCATAAGTAGGCGAGGTGCGTGAGTGGTTTTGCAGGTCTGGGCGTAGTGTATGCACGGCATGATTGTGGGAGTGAAAAGACAACGCGAACCCTCCTGTTGCGGTAACCTGCATCAAATTTCAAATTTCGTGGGCTAATATTAATCAGTGTGTCATATACTAGTCCAAAGTTTCGATGTACACAGCGCAGCTGGACAACATGTGTAGTGCAAGGTTGGGATATCCGATTGGTGGCTAACCAAAACATGCGACTGGTAAAACGTGGTGCGTATATGTCCAAGGCTATTATGTGCAAAGTCTCATATACATCAAATCGAAGGATCGCATCAACAGATCCTCCGCGCAGAGGTGACTTGTACACGGAGAGATCCTAATGCAATGCCACGGTCATCCGATTCCAGAATCTTCAGAAACGTGTCACGATTTCGATCTTCAGTGGGGAAGAGTCGGAAGCATGATATTCTGTTCACTGCATCCGAAAGAAGGTCCCACTGACACAGTACAAATCCTGCAAGGCGGTTCGCAATCCCGACCTCTCAATCACCCTGGATTAATGAAGGCTATGAGGGCGAAGCACGCCCGATGTAGCTTCTGGCCCAACTGCATAGAACAGCACGGACCACTAGCCGATTAGCCAGCCTTGGAGTGAGATATGACACATTCCATCAGAAAGAATGCATCACATAATAACACATACCGATTCAGACGAGAGGTATGCTGTTATCGGAAAGCAACGCTTGAGCAGTCGTTTGCTCGCGATGATAACTGCAAGATATGCAATCTGTGTGCAAACTCCTCGCAGCCAATTATGATGATCTGTAGCACCGAAACCTGTCTTCAGATCGATCCCGGAGCTATTTCCACGCAGAACATGAGACAAAAAATCACAACTTGTCGGTGCAATAGGCTCACAAGCCTCCACAGACTGCGCTCTACGGAATGCTCGACATTCACATTCAACATGATGTTTTGCCAACTCACCGAACTCACCGATTCTTTCCTGTTTGTGATTAGCGCAAATATAATTCAAAGACTCGTATCGCTCATAGCCAAAGTTTGACCAGGTGAGATTATCCTGGTAGAGCAACTAATATTAAGGTGTGCCTAAAGTACTGCACGATTAATGCATAGATGAGTATTGTTCAAAGCCGGGAAAACCACTGTTGGCGAGTACGATCGAAGTGACAATTTACAAGGAGTCCGAACACAAACCTCATTAAATTAAATCTGGTAAACCGAAACAAAACAACAGGGATTGCAGAAGTTGTCCGTGAGAATATAAACCAAACGAAAGGATATGTCAGGCAGTAGACTCTATACTACCTTCCCCGTCGCCATCGACTATCATCTTCTGCTTCTCTTCTGGATCTAACCAGCTATCCTCCACTGTAGCTTTCACCCTTCTCACGTACTCCTTCATGTTGTCTCGGTACAATTGCGCAGCCTCTGCATTTGCTGGGCTGTTCGGATTAGGATCGTGCAGGAGACTCTGGATGGAAGTAAGGATGGCGGCGACATCATATGTGGGAGACCAGCGGTTTTGTAGAATGTCCAGACAGAGCTCGCCATTGTTATATACATTTGGATGGAACATTCTGGAAAGAAATTTCACTGTAGGCGGCTTGTTGGGGTAAGATTCATCAAACGTGAGCAGAAGTTTGAATGTGCCATCCTCAAAGGGTGTATCAGCTGTGAGTAGTGTCAGAGAAGGATAGCTATATACAGAGATAGAAAACTGACAAGGCCCAAATATTACAGCGTTCCAGATCATGATGTTATCCGGACATGGACTTCCAGAAATGCCGCTTGGCGGGTCACTAGAGAGCCGTTTGAAGTCACGGATAAGCCGTCTCCTGCAGGTGGTAGACTATTGAAATCATAAGCGGCAAAGACAATTGGGTTTGATGCTCGCATACCATGTTATCTGGCTGGCTTGTATTTGATTAAAACAGAGGTAAGAATTGCGAGAGAACTAGAAGTACAGGATCAAGAGGGTTCGCAAGGCCACACCCGGTCCGCTGCTAGCCTCAAGCGAATGCTTACAAAGCACGCCACAATCGGCAATTAGAAAATTCAAACATTTCTCCCCTAATTCTCAGCATCCCTGCAGTCCATCGATGTCTTCGGGCCTGTTTAGCAGTCTCCCTTCCATTCCACCCTCCACCATCACCACTTGTCCAGTGACGTGACCAGAAAGAGTAGACGATGCAAGAACCACAATCTGTGTCGCGATGTCCATTGGCATCGCCACTTTCTCAAGTGGAACCCTGCGGTGGCACGACATTCATCACCAATTAATCAACAATGAATCAAATGGTATTGCTTACGTAGCCAATATACGAGACATTGTTTGAGGATCCTTCAAGATGTCTTCAACCATACGCGTCTTGACCCAGCCAGGTGCAATACAGTTGACTCTGCCTTTGGGGGCTATCTTCACGATCTCATTCTTCAGCGTCAGGTTCAAACCATACATCATTGCTAGAATATCGTGAGTCCATGTCAAAAGTGCTGACAGAAACCATTACTGACCACTCTTAGTCGCAGCGTAGTCTCCGTTGTTGGCTTCACCATACTTCCCAGCAGTACTTCCGACAAGAATAATTGCTGCCTTTTCCTTGATATCCGAGGAAGCCCTTTCCAGATGCTTCAAATACTCTCTGCACACAAGGAATGAAGATGTCAAATTCACAGTCATTGTAGTGTTCCATTGATCCAGCGTCATCCTTGCAATGGGCACAGCTAAACTGTGAGATATAGCGTGATTGATGACGACTACTTGCACGGGACCATGAGGCATAGTAGAGAGCGATTTGAACATGGTTACCACGGCCTGTTCTTCAGACAGATTCGCCTGGACGTGTTGAAGATTGGTGTTCGACGCCAAAAGTTCATGTATCGGACCAAATGGCGAGTTATAATGTGCGGTCACATTTGCACCAAGTGCTGGATGCTCTCAACTCAGTGCTCAGATATCTTTTTGGGGATGACTTACTACAAAATAATTTCACAGTCTCGAGCCCGATGCCGCCACTTGCCCCTGTGTAAGTAGTATCAGATCAGCACTCACATGGTAAAGGGACACAATTGCAACCTGTAACAAGGACATGCACTCCCTTCAATCCAAGATCCATGGCAGATGATGATAACCAAGCTGATCAAAGCTTCAGCTTCAAGCTTAAGAATGTTCAGGTGTGATCACTACCTGTGTGAAAATATCGAAACGGATCAGGGATATAGTGGTCACCCGGTCGGAACTCCTCCAAAGAGCACACTCATATTAATACTGTCAACGGTCGGCGCCCTCCTCGTCAGTGCCACTTCCGATGATAAGACTATCAATCTTTGGGCCTTCAAGCTTCAAGTCCCAACAGCGATGGCATTGCCAAAACTCTTATATCCTCACCCCGATTCAACCGACTCACTTCAACTAGCTTACACGTTCTACGATACAAATGATCCCAATACCTATATATGCATCATCACCTCCGCTCTGCTTAAGGCTATCGCGAAAGTACGGTTCACTCTCCCCGAAGTATGCATTCATTCACATGAAATCATCTTCTCTGGATTAACCCGTTGGGATTCGCTGTAACACAAAGATGCTCCAAGGGTTGAACTTGAATGAAACTACAGTTACATACTTGAATGACTCGATATACGTACGAACGCATAGGTTACTGTCGACCGACATTGAGGTGGACCCACGTTGCATTGGGGAAGAGCCTGTGAACCGATCAACGGTATGCAGTCTGGTTGCGCCGGGTCACGAGATTTTGGAAACGGGTCTAGTTTATGAAGTGTCAATGTATTCGGAAGCAATTCTCTTGTTCATCAGAGACAGACAAAAACAGAGGCTGCAAAATCGTGCCATCTAGTGCACTTTGCGCCGTATCATATGTCAGACCACCTCAAGTACAAACTAAGTCTACCTCGAATTCATTATCGCTCGGATGTGTGCTTCTCTCGTCGTATTCACGACTTCAAAGGAGAAGTGAAATGGTTCAGGGTGACTTCGGCAGAGTCAGTCGCAGGTTATTGAATGCATACTAGATCACTTACATCGCTAAGCCAGTGGTGTACTCCTGCTTCACCTCAATCTTGTCTCCGTTTGAGTCTTTGGCATGATCGATGCGCAAGACGGCGAGTATGGTCGCAAATGCAGTCCACAGACTGTTCTCTGCAAACCAACGACCTGCCAAGGCCATTTGTCATCCTTGACACTGCCAGATCAGCTATGAATCAACCTACCAGGACAAATACGCCTGCAAGGGTAAGTAGATGATTGAAGATGACAGTAAGGATGGAGTATTCACCTGCCATGACCAAAGGCAAAATGGTTGACGAAAGGGTTCTTGAGCTTCCCATCGACGGTCAGATGGCGGCTAGGATCGAAGCGTGATGCATCGGGAAATATGTCTTCATCCCGAGACAGCGCCCTGAGCAATGCTCAGCTCAAACCAATACGTGCACCCAAACCCGACATACCACTGATTAACCATGATTAATGCACCTGGCCGAACTGCAGGTGAGTCAATGGCAACCTCGACTCTTACGACTTCGAACCTTTGGGTATAAAGTGCCCGTCGTAAACATCATCGTTTGATGTCGCATGTGCGAATCCTGTGCGAAGGGTCAGCCATGCAAACGCAAAACTATATTACCACCAGCTAACCTAGGGGGGCGGGAGGATACCATCTCAGGACCTCGTAGAGAATGGCATCAAGGTAGGGCAGTGACGCCCTGTCATCAAGGCACGGCATGCTGTCATGCCTCACAGCTTGGTCAATTTCTGCACGAGCACGGGATTGGACGTCAGGATGGAGCAGCATAGCCAGCAGGAATGTCTGCAATATGGATGCAGTCTGCGGGACATCAAAGTAAGAATTAGAAATGTTTCAAGTAATTAAGTAGCGACTCACGGTTTCCATGCCAGCTAAGATGGCGTATTCCCGTCAATAGATGAGCTCCGTCTTGGTGAAAACAAATTCTTACCCATGTATCCCATCAATGCAACAGCCTTTAGGATGTCTTCGTCGGTGTCGTCGTGAGCTTGACTGAGAAAGTCAGCAACTGATGAGTGCGAAGCAGTACCATCTGCCTTCACGCAAACAGATCAGGCGAAACTTTCATCCGCAAGTCTGCGCGAACGTACTATCTGTGCCTTCACTTCATTAAAGGGCTCGTCAAAAAGTTGTTGACTTAATTCTTTACAACGTCCCATCAGGGCAAACGATCCACCAAAGCACCAAAACGGCAACTTTTCGACTGCAACCTTATGTTGAATGTTCAAGATGATGTCGTCGACAGAGGTACTCACGGAAAGGAAAGGCTGTGAACATGGCAGCCTTCTCAGGAGAGAGAATCTGTTTTCCAATATCAAGTATTTCGTGCGCACGGGAAAGAAATAAGCCTTCATCAGCGAGATGTCCGTATGTCACGGCCATGATCAGGGATCCCGAATATCTGTGACGAGGATTGATCGTCAACTGGACCATACATCACAACGACATCACTGGATTAGGTACGAACACTTCAGTGCGTTGCTGCAGTGAGTCACTAGTGGCACCTAAGAGATCGATGACTAGTTCATTCGCATGGCGAGAGTATATCTCGTGGTACGAGACTGAGACCTCGGCCCTAAGGACTTGATGGTATATCTTGCGATGTTGTCGTAAAGTCTCCCCATACGGAAGCAGTACAGAATTGTAAGCCAGTCCAGCTCTGTATCGTCAGTAGATGAAGAACGAATTGAATGGAAACCGGTAATGCATACAATTCAGTGGTGCGAAAAACGGGACGTGTAGAGTAATTTGCAGAACGCTTTTCCAGCAACTCCTGGGCGATGGTTTCTGAGTTTATGATGATCATGTCGATCCCAAGTATGCGGGAGCGGAAGATTTTTCCTACGATCAGGCATGAAGTTAAATCCAGGAGCTTGGCAAAGAGCTTGGTCTACTAGTACCAACCATATGTCTTTCCCCACGCAGTATATGTGAGCCAAGGACGTTTAGTATCTAATTGCAGCGCGTTACCCAAAAATGGTAAGGGACGAGGACCAGGTAGCAGAGGGAAAGGGTAGACACGTCTGCGAGAAGTCAGACGCAAAGTGACAAGCAGGGCAACAATGCACGATATCCCTAGAGTGATAAGCATAGGAAGAGATTGTGGTTGAGCGCAAGGCATGCTGCAAGTTATTAGTTGGTCTTCCCCGACTCTACGGAGGGTTTGTCAATGTCAGATCAAATTGTCCGGGCACACGGTATTTTCTCATGCGCGCAGCCTTTTTCGTCTAGTGGCACCCTCCCACGTCTTCCGGTCTTTTTGTCAAAGAAAAATCTTGTTTAGTGTCTGCTTGGGATCCAACTCTTCTAAAGACTAAGTCAGATAATGGCAGCGAGCTGCCACTACGATATCATATTTGCAGCTTGGTTCTTCGTCTACATGATGTGGAACACATCATGTACCGGCCATCGGTCTAATTTACGTAGTCCTTAGTATATTTGTTCAAGGCCTGCGATCTAGTCTACACTTGGGGTGACAGCATGACGGGTTTGTGACGGGTCGCCCATATATAGAGGCTTACTCAGGCAATTCCGGAGGATTCGAAGAGAGACTGACTTACAATATAAATGAATGATCATCATTGCAACCAATTGCAACACAACGACATATCCGATCCGTATCGAGTGGACAGTGCCAGGAAACCGAATACGAAAGCATGCGACTATGCACTTAGCTTTCGAGTCAAATGACACCACCAAGACAATCTACGAACTCGATGCTCCAGCCACCAACTAGTATGACGGACACAAGCGGACAACAATATTCACTTGATTTCTTTTGATTCTTTATGCGCCAGATGTCGAGGCAGCTAAGGTGACTTTGTTACTGACATTGCACCAATACGCTGACATTTGCGCAAGAACCTGACGTTGCAGACCGTTGTTTCGATACTGAATAGCACGAAATTCTCAGAGATAAACAACGTCGTGAAAGTACTCTCCCAGGATGCTCAGGGCATTCTGATGAAGTAGCTTTACAAGGGTACTATGGAGATGCCGGGCTGGGGTGATGTAAGTGGCAGCGTGCTCTTGGGGTGGCATGAGAAGGTGTGTCTAAAGCTCTTTTCCATAGAAATTTTCTGACCATAAATTTGCAGCTGACAGAAGTTGCCGGCACTGACTGTTACCCAACGGACAGGCAGAGTGGACTGACGGGTCGCCGATTGGTTAATTTACTTACCCATGGCATCGAATCTCAGGTAATCACCACCTGGACAATTTGTGTCTTATCGCTGTGTCCATGCGCAACCTTATGAGATCGATTCCGCTCCCGTAAGCATAGCATGAGGGTGCCTGGGCTGTCAATGGACGCCTCTAAGCTTCAACCCCAGGATTCAACGTCCAGATGCGGGCCCATCGGGTCTGTCTCGTCAGTCAGGGTGATTACAACACTCCAGAGCGAACTTTAATGGTATGCAGCTTGGTTGTGCCAGTTCACGAGATGTTGGAAACTGGTTTATGAAGTGTCAATGTATTCGAAAGCAATCTTCTTGTTCATCAAAGACAGGCCGTAAAACCGTGCCATCCAGTACAGTTTGCACCATATCATATGTCATACCACCTCAAGTACAAACTAAGTCTACCTCGAATTCATCATCGCTCGGATGTGTGCTTCTCTCGTTGTGTTCACGACTTCAAAGGAGAAGTGAAATGGTTCAGGGTGACTTCAGCAGAGTCAGTCGCAAGTTATTGGATGCATACTGGGTCACTTACATAACTAAACCAGTGATGAACTCCGGCTTCACATCAATCCTGTCTCCGTTTGAGTCTTTAGCATGATCGATGCGCAAGACGGCGAGTATGGCAGCAGCTGCACTCCACAGACCGTTATCTGCAAACCAACGACCTGCCAAAGGCATTTGTCATAACACTGTCAAATTAGCCATGAATCAGCTTACCAGGACAAATACGCCTGCAAGGGTCAGTGGATAATTGAAGATGATAGTAAGGTTGGAATATTCACCTGCCATGACCAAAGGCAAAATGGGTGACGACAGTGCCCTTCAGTTTCCCATCGACGGTCAGATGGCGGCTAGGATCGAAGCGTGATGCATCGGGAAATATGTCTTCATCTCGAGACAGTGCCCTGAGCAATGCTCAGTTCAACCCATTACATGCACTCAAGCGCGACATACCACTGATTAACCATTACTATCGCACCTGATCAAACTACATATGAGTCAACGATAACCTTGATTCGTACGACTTCGAACCTTTGGGTATAAAGTGCCCGTCATAAACATCATCATTTGATGTCGCATGTGCGACGCCTGTGCAAGGGGTCAGCCATGCAAAGACGAAACTATATTACCACCAGCTAACCTAGGGGGGCGGGAGGATACCATCTCAGGACCTCGTAGAGAATGGCATCAAGGTAGGGCAGTGACGCCCTGTCATCAAGGCATGGCATGCTGTCATGCCCCACAGCTTGGTCAATTTCTGCACGAGCACGGGATTGGACGTCAGGATAGAGCATCATAGCCAGCAGAAATGCCTGCAATACGGATGCAGTCTGGGAGACATCAAAGTAAGAATCAGAAATGTTTCAAGTCAGTAGCGACTCACGGTTTCCATGCCAGCTAAGATGTTGTATTCCCGTCAATGGATGAACTCTGTCCTGATGAAAACAAACTCTTACCCATGTATCCTGTCAACGCAACAGCCTTCATCATGTCTTCGCCAGTATCATCGTGAGCTTGACTGAGAAAGTCGGTGACTGATGAGTGCGAAGCAGTACCATCTGCCTTCACACAAACGGATCAGGCGAAATTTCCAATCACAAGTCTGCGTGAACGTACTATCTGTGCCTTCACTTCGTTAAAGGGCTCGTTCAAAAGTTGTTCACATAATTCTCTGGAACGTCCTATCAGGGCAAATGCTCCACCAAAGCACCAAAATGGCAACTTTTCGACTGCAACCTCATGCTGAATGTTCCAGATCATGTCGTCGACAGAGGCGCTCACGGAAAGGGAAGGCTGTGAACATGGCAGCCTTCTCGGGAGTGATAGTCTGTTTGACGATATCAAGTATTTCGTGCGCACGGGAAAGAAGTGAGCCTTCATTAGCAAGGTGTCCGTATGTCACGGTCATGATCAGGGATCCCGAATATCTGCCACAAGAATTGATCGTCAACTGGACCATACGTCACAACGACATCATTAGATTGGGGTACGAACGCTTCAGTGTGTTGCTGCAGTGAGTCCCTAGTGGCACCTAGGAGATCGACAACTAGTTCATTTGCATGGCGAGAGTATATCTCGTGGTACGAGATTGAAACTTCGGCCCTAAGGACTTGATGGTATATCTTGCGATGTTGTCGCAAAGTCTCCCCATACGGAAGCATCACAGAATTGAAACCCATTCCAATTCTACATCAGCAGGGAATAAAAAACAAATTGAATGAAGACCGGCAATACATACAATTCGTTGGTGCGAACAACCGGACGGGTAGAGTAATTCGCAGAACGATTTTCCAGCAACTCATGCGCGATGGTTTCGGAGTTTATGATGATCATGTCGATCCCAAGTATGCGGGAACGGAAGATTTTTCCTGCGGTCAGGCATGAAGTTAAATCCAGGAGCTTGGAAAAGAGCCTGGTCTACTACCAACCATATGTCTTTCCCCACGCAGTATATGTGAGCCAAGGGCGTTCAGTATCCAATTGCAGCGCATTACCCAAAAATGGTAAGGGACGAGGACCAGGTAGCAGAGGGAAAGGGTAGACACGTCTGCGAGAAGTCAGATGCAAAGTGACAAGCAGGGCAACAATGCACGATATCCCTAGAGTGATAAGCATGGGAAGAGATTGTGGTTGAGCGCAAGGCATGCTGCAAGTTAGTCCATCTTATCATATTGGCAGCTTGCTGCGCTATACTAGTACTTCATGTGAAAAACTGACGGTTTCAATATCAAGAGGATGATAGAAGCTTAGTACTTAGTCAGGATATGCAAAACAAAGTACAACGTACAACGTTCAGCGCTCAGCCACCAAGACAATCTACGAACTCGATACTGAAGAATTTCGCACCACCAACTAGCCTACACCAAGTGGAAATGACTTTGTGTCATTATGAATAGCCCTCAAGATGTACATACCAGGACGCCGCCATGCTAGCGCTAGCTCAAGTGAAGCTTTTCAAGTCCGCGGTGATAGTAGGTACCGTGAGAAATTCGCGTAGAAGTTGAATGGAATATTTTCACCTTCTCTCAGCTTCAGTTGCAATAAGGCCAGACAATGGACGCCTTTTCTATCATTGTAAATGCATCTGCGACGTCTCTCCATATTTCCCTTCTCGCCATCGCTTTTAACCCAACAGCTTGGAACATTGTGGCCCGGAATGGTGAAGGAATCTGTAACTTGTACCCAACTCGTATTAACACGTGTTTACATCTTGCAGAGTACGAAAACAAGACGATTACTCGCATCTTTGGTGGTAATGCTCGCTATGGATGCTACTTTCTAGCTATCATGATATTTTTATTTGGGATGCTTCGTGATCACTTGTATGTTGAAGATAAACGATAGCTCTGGTAGACGTTGCTAACATCCGGCAGATATCAGCGCGCTTTGAGCGACCAGCCTCGAGTTCCTATGCTCTCTGCGCCATATGACATTCTGATACCAGTTTTTCTGTTTGCCATCGGCCAGCTGTTTGTTATCACTTCCACTTGGGCCCTCGGAATAACTGGAACTTTCCTCGGGGACTACTTCGGTATTTTGATGGATCATCGCGTACAGGGTTTCCCGTTCAATGTCCTGAGGGATCCTATGTATGTTGGAAGTACGATGTGCTTTATTGCGACGGCCTTATGGTATTTTTTTTGGTTCTACATTTTGGCACGATCTAAATATGTTGTGCACAGGTACGAGCGGCCAGCCGGACTTCTCGTGAGTTTGTACGTGTATATCGTTTACCTGATTGCACTACGGTTTGAAGGGTAAGCTCACCACTTCGCCAATTGTGTCAGCGTTTCTGAAGGACGATGTTAGACCATTCACTGACATGATCTATTCCAAACGAGCCTCTACAAAGAAGGCGTTATGATCACGACACCCGAATGACATACGGACACGCACATTATCATTTACTTGGTCACCAATATACCATGGTAACTTGCTCTATCTGGCCAAGCTAAAATTGTGCTTTTACATAGCGTTGATAATTGATTGAATGTTAAGGTCATACAAGTTGGCGTCAAAGTTTATCATTCATCGTGCCGCCGCATGATTCCAGCGACCATTTGCCGTGATACTGGTATGAATAAATTGTCATGTCACATCTCTCATCTTTCGAATGATAAATTCTGCGGCGAATTCACCTGGCTTTCGAGTATGATTCCCAAAACCTCGCTGGATGTGTCTTACTCTTAGCTTTGGAGAATCTACGGTTCACCCAGGTCCAAGTATATGCTTCGGACCTGAAAGTTCTTACCCAACAATTATCTCTTCAAACATATAATCCGTCCGTCATTTCTTTAGCCACTGAGCCACGCTACGCATAGGGGACGGTTTGAAGAAGTATACTTATACTCTGGTTCATCTTGCGCTACGCTGGACAGACCAAGACCGCCAGAATTTCCGGAACATCATGGAATTTATATAGCTAAGCCACATGACACGCCCTGTATCGTTTTCAATAGTGCCGATGTGGCGCAATTACCATATAGTTGGGCGGTATTGTTACTTGGCACCGTTGCAAGTTCACAAATGACAATACAGATTGCTTTGCTCAGAGTTTTTGTCTTCATTCACATAGTCGCACGATACTTGACTTTGTAGATTTCGAAGTTGCGGACGCATGCAGTAATCTAAGATATTCCAAAGCTATTCAGATTCAATGTCAGATATCAGGCAATCGATTTCCAGTTCACTGTCTATGTCCGCTTGAGGATGTTGTAGTGAAAATACCAATACCTCGAGGTTTCAACGTTTCAACCTCAGACTAGTGATATAATACTTAGCTGCGTCGTAGCGTTAGTACCAAGCTGCAGGCTTAGACTTTGAAGATGAAGGGGTACTGCGTGCAGTCTTCTGAGCCTCAAGATTACTGATATTTACAACAATTTGAACACCAGTGGCTTTCAGAGGGACGTTTGCTGTGATGTGGACAGAGCCCACACTAACGATGATACAGAGACTTCCTAACCCAGTGGAGCTGGAAGGAAGTGAGATACGCTCAACACCAGCGATCTAATCGTAACTGTTTCTCGCCAGGCTCGGTGTGGGAGAAATGGAAGAAGAAGTTGGTGCGGGATGCCGCTGACCAGCCCTATACGATATCCAGCTGCTTGCTGAGATTAGAAAAAGTACTCAGAGCAACAGGGCTATACAGCAGCGCTGCACGTTCTGATGAATCGTGCACCATGAATCAGGATCGTCCCTGTTACAGCCTGGAGTTCTGTGTGCTAACGCGATCCCTTGTCCGGAGGTTCAGGACAGCGGCCAGCCTGAGCGGTTCACAGCTATGTCGTTCCTACCATCTGATGAAATAGGAGCGAGTTAGCTATAAGCTCTGTGAACCCGTGACAGTAGCTCCATGACAAGCTTGCCATGATTAAGGCGGCACCAACCACCGCATCGGAGGTTGCATCAGAATCACTGCTGGGCCGGTGCTAGAAGTTAACATCTAGACAGCTGAGAGTGATAGTCCTCCTGCTTTTGCCTCCAACGAGTTCTGCGTTCGCTTTAATATTATGATCAACACTAACAAGAGAAAGAATAAGCGAGAAATCTGATGTCGAGAATAAGAGGGTTGGAAATGACGCGCGCCGGGTTCCCACAAGTGTTTGTCACTTGTTTGCACAAGGTCACTTCAAAAGACAAGAATTTTTAGGTCACACTCTTCAGCGTTTCAACCACGTCTCAGAAATGCCCTCACATCCTTCTTCTGCAGTTTTCATTCTTCTGCGATCTTGTCGCTTTTGAAGCGCATACTCAGATGTTCGCTCCGCTCCAGACCGACATATAGAGACGATTTCATGGAGCTTCCTTTTTTTCTGTCGTCTTAGCCCTATACTAGTTTGTTAAATGTCGGCCATCAATCCATCGCACGCACTTGCTCAATCGAATGTAAGTACTTCGATTCAGCCCGATGTTTTATTAGCACCCAGCAGTGCTATTTTTCTACGATGAGATCTTTTATCTTTCAGTTATCCCTGTCTTAACATTCATGTCGAGATATGAAAATCTGACCTCTCTGCTCGTGCCTTTTCTTTCAAACCCTTGCTGACTGCATCTTACTTTTCAGACATGGGTCACTTTGGAGCGGCATTGGAAACTGTTTCGAATTCGTCCACCACGCATCTGCATACGAGCTTGGGGAATACCGATATATTAGGTACCAAATATCCCAAGATCGATTTCGTATAAAACGAAGGCAGACTTGGCGTTTGAAGGTGTTACACGTTATACACATGTAATGGAGCTATAGATGTAGTTTGCAATGTTATAATCTATCAAAATGTCACTTTCGTATACTTTCTTTCTGGCGGCGATATCATGGTCCGTGGTATTTTCAATCATCAAGCTAGACTAAGATATGGAATGTCCATCTATTGTTGTCCGCATTCTGCGTCAGGGATTATGTTGAACTGACCACAAAGGCTGCAGAGGCCACGCTACCAAGTGTGAAACTGTTACCCGTTGTGTTGACACTTCCACTCGTGTACACAACCTCAACACCAGCGCCAGAGAGTCCGATGTCTGTCCAGGTCACATTCGAGGTGACATAGTCAGTATTGGTAGCAAGGACGAGCGTCTCAAACCCTGCCGCCCAAGTAGCAATGTCGATACCCCCGACTAAATAGTTGCTCCGAGGCGAGGTAGCGCCGAAGATATATGATGTGAACTTCGGTAGGCTCAGCGCGAACGCGGATGCTGCCACTTTGATGTATTCGGGGTTCGGATCTACCCAGGGGACAACACCCAGAGCACCTTGATTAATGCCCATGATGCTCTGGACAACCCATTCTTCGCCTGTGGGAGTCCGCGTCCAATATCTGATGAGCGCAGTCAACAACAGCAGATACAGAAAAGTGACAAAGGCTACTGACTGTGCAGTGCCAAAAGCTTGAGGAACAGTCCATACCGCTTTGGTACGTTCCCATCCCATCACCTCCAGTCGATTTTGGAAGCTGGAAACCCGGTCGCTGATATCAAAGTACGAACCGATACCGCTGTTTGCGGGGACGACGCTGTCATAATAGGTAGAGTTGGGTGAAACAGCAGCGCTATTTCCGGCAGGAATGCTGAAGCAGTTGTCACAACCACAGTCACCATAGTCGGATGTGCAAGTCGTGTTCCACTCATTGGACCAGGTGACATTGTTCCCGATCATGTACGCATCTTGCATGACGATATCTGTGCCTGCAGTGTACGAGGCCCATTCGTAGTCCTGGCAATTCAGCACAAGACTGACAGGATGGTAACCATCCAGGCTGTAGATGAGGTCGTATGCAATACTCGTGGCGTTCAGTGGGTCTGAGGTTCCAGTCTGGTTCGTCACCGGTGTACCATAGTAGGAGGTTGGGACGATACTTGATAGAATTCACCTGTTCCATCACGGAGGTGTTGTTCATGTAGGTGAATCGCATATCATACATGAGATACATGCCGACTTCTTGCATACGATCGAGAACCATTTCAAAGGCGGTCATATTGTCGAATGTGGGGACAATATGAATCTGCGCTGGTAGTAAGCACTCGGCTCCTCCATGCAAACATTAGGAAAACGTACAATGTTGAACCTGAAGGCGAGTATCAGATTTGTATGGACAATAACACAGGAAGAGGCCTACCCTTGTTGTTTCAGCGTATCAACCACCGAAATATTTGTTGAGAGGTATCCATCAAAGGTCGTATAGAAGCCAACCGGAAAGATTGGCTCGTACTCTCCACCTAGCCCAGTTGCTGGCTTTACCAGAAGTGCTCCAGTCCTTAAATCCATCTTAGTCACAGAGCTGTTGGTCGGATTAGGGAGCACAGAAAGAGCTGCCGAAGCGTTGTAGGTCTGAGGTGACGATGAACTTGTTGAGTTGCTTGCCAGGTATGTAGCTCCACAAGAAAGATTGTACTGGGTCATCTGAGGAGTGATCCCATCAAGGCTAAATGGTAGCTCATATGCAGAAGCATTGAGTGGGACAAGCGCATTGACGAGAGTCTTTCCATTCAGGCTCACAGTGACATCCAATTGTCCCGCACTAGAAAGGGGCCCTGCGGGGAGGCCGATTGGTTGTGCCCCGACTATCTCTGAGTACACCACGGGTGAATCAATGAGGACGCCTGCAGGTGTGCCTACATCCTCTTCCAAGTAAGGTTTTACAGCTGCCGCACACCGGAAGGCAAGAAGTGGGACGTCTGACACAGCTGGGATAGTGAATTCGCCTCCTGGTGGGACAACAGACTGATTGGCCATGTAGTGCTTATTACACCTTCGGAAGGGATCAAAAATGTTGGTCACACAAGTTGTGGTCGGGATATCCAAACGAACAATGCTCACCATGTTTGAGCTGATACACGAGCGAGAAGCTGCATGCCAGTGAGTACCGCGAAAGTCAGACGTGGCATTCTTGCCAGTGCAGTCGCGCACCCGAGTAGTAGTAAGGGTGGGATGAGTAATAGGTATGGGATAACATTGTGTGGGTTTTCCAGTATAAATATTCATGGACCGTCGGAAAAGGTTCGGAGCTCGTATGATCTGCTACCATGTGGATGCAATACGTATGACTTACGGTCCAGGTCTTGCCAGCTTAGTGGTGGGACCAAGATCGACCGTGGTACAATCATCATTTCAGCTGCTTGGCAGAATTTCCAGTGCTGTTGTTGTCGCCGGTCGGCTTAAACCAGTCGTACGGTCCCCTGTTGCCTAATTTAGTAGTTTTAAATTTGACCAGGTACAGTAGGAACTTGGAAGCCAGCCGGTTCTATCAAAACGGTGCTATGGCAGAATTCTGCGGGCATGAATCCCTACAAGCTACAGGGGATCACAGTAAATGATGTAACCTTTCTCGATCGACTCAGAGCAACTGACTTGTAGAGTAGAGTAGAAAAAAAACCACTTGTACAGTCTGTACTATAATCATCACAAGGCCGTAGCTAATGGGAAGCCAATTCGTTGACGCCATGCACACCATGGTGCCCAGCCAGGCATCGACGTCGATTTAGAAGCCAATTTTGTGTAGGCACCACCACTCGGCGCTCGCACATCAATATTTCAATCTTGACCGAGGTCTTCCACCAAAATCTGTTGACGAGATCATGATAGTTAATCAATCGATCACAGCTCACATGACGACGGGCAGTGGGATGTGGACGTGCTGGTGTTCTTCTAATAGTGTTTCCTATACCATACATTGTCATGCACATAGCTTTGCAACGCTTTGAGATTTCTGCCAAGTGACAGAAGTGGCAAGAATCGCCACTTCTGCCGGCATAATCAGCATAATTGCCCATAAATAATGCTGCCCCAGCACTAGTGACTCGCGTCCGATCTTGCCGTTTGTTGAATTCAATGGATGTTCTGGACTTGACCGCGAGTATCGTAGGAAAAGCAGTTCGACGACACGTAGCTCGTAGGTGTGAACATCTTTTCCAATCAGATGCCGCTACTATGAGCACCAAAGGATGTTGAATTTGATAAACGTGCCTGAGATATCAGATATATTTATGCATCTAGGATGGGCGAAGAAATCAAATCTTACTCGTGGTAGAACTCTTGTTCTTTGTTTCATATTCATCACTTGGAGGCCGCTTTACAGATACAGGCAGCATCGTGGTTCTGCATTTCCTCGCAAATAGTAGCGGTCTCATGCTCCTTGGTCATACTTATCCTCGGGAGTCGGCATCGATCAGGATATCATAGTCCAAACGCAAGATACAAATAGCTCTGATCTTGAAGACCTCATGTGAAACTTCCTTCCCGGAATCATGTGGAAGACATTTGGACACCCTCAAAGTTGCCGAGGTAGTAGGCACCCATACTATGGACAAGTAAATATCAGATAAGACTCTTTTGGCGGACATGAAATTGAGCTCAGCAACCAGAGGGTTCTTGAGAAACACGAGGGCTTTATACGCGAAGCCGTATCAACTGGCTCACAGTTATAGCTCAGGCCTCGGGAGGAACTCTTAATTTTGTGAGCGGCTAATTTTGGATGAGGAGGAAAAAGTGTTCCATACATTCTCAAGTCTGTATGGGAAATTTCTCGCCATTGATATCGGCTATACTTCAATCTAATAATGACACTCTTCGTGACAGACTTAGAACAGTATGGGTGATCTTCCAAGTCTATGCCCAGAAGACCCAATACAGTGCATGTGTATTAGAAGTGAGGTGGAAGAAAAAGAAAACAATCGTCAATAAAGGTACTGGAGGAGCTTGAGGGATTATTTCGTTCTCTCTGTAATTTGAGTGAGTGAGGATGCCACAGCAGGCCCAGAAAAGTCAAAAATTACGAATTTAAACCGGTATGCAGTGTGGACGAGTCCGACGAGAGCATGGTTCAGGAAATGTTTAGTCGGACTCTGGACTCGCTTAGTAAGCCGCTAGTAATTTGTCCAGACTCGCAGACTCGGACTGAGGTCACTGTGTCACTCAACGATCAGTGATCGTTCCCTCTTACTCTTGACTTGTTCAAGTTTTTGGGAAACACATTACATGCATCCTCGCAATCCGTATAATAAACCTCCTGATTTTACTGACCTTGCAAGGCGCTACCCTCCTCTCAGACCACAGTACGCGTTCATTGGACGAAAGCCTCGGAGAAATACTGAAATTATCCAGTGTCTTCATCAACCATACAGGATCAAGCACGATAAATTTCAAAAACCTTCCTGCACAAAAGTGAGCAATGATAAGTCTAAGCTCCGTTTGTTGCGGTACGCTAATGAGGGTAGGCGTTTAACAGAAGCACTCCTTCATCTTGACTATGGTCTTTCATTAACCCTGCCGGACGATAGACTCTGCCCTCCGGTGAGGCCTTTTGCTGGCGCTTATATTATCTCACACCATATGCACATTAGGTGCCGAATAGGTGCTTTCACATTCTAGAGGATCAATGCAGGAAGGCTGAAATCTGCTCCACAGATTAAATTATGTTCTTTGGCTACAAGATATAGTGAAATTCACTTGCGGTTCCGCTACCATCAGAGGACTTGACATGTGCGTCACATTAGTACTGGTCTGAACGCACGTGGAGCAAACATCACTCAGTGGCACTGGTGCTTCAGCAATCTACCCCTTGTTGGCTTGTGGTATTGAAGATATCTGGAACTTCGTAGCTACCGGTAAGTGCCATAACGGTACATATACTTTCGAAATGTAACGGGAACATATGATTCAGATATCGACGAACGGTCCATCCAATTCGCCGAACAAAACGTTTCTCAGAATTCTATGGACAGTCGCATTGTTGTCGAGCGTGTACAGGCTGATGGGCCTATTCTTCAACCCCTTCATACAAGTCTAATGAATTTTGACTTCACCATGTGTAACCCACCGTTTTATAGCAGCGCCGAAGACGTTTCGCGCTCAGCCGAATTCAAGGAGTTTGGTCCAAATGCGGTGAGAAAGACAGTGTCCACTCATGTAAGATAATTTAACTAATTGACTCAGGTTTGCTCCGGAGCAGAAGTGGAGATGATAACACCAGGGGGAGAGACAAATTTTGTTGCTAGGATCTTTTTAGAAAGCCTACAGTTGAGGACGAAGTGCCGGTGACCTAATTGCATCGACAGTGCGACTTCCGATGTGCTGATGCGTCCCCATAGGTGGTACACTTCTATGCTTGGGAAGATGTCATCAATTCCTGATATTGTTTCCCTCTTTCGTGAACACAACGTGCGTGCGTCGTGGAACTCTGCACTCTACTATCTAATTTGGTGACGTAAGGTAGACAACTATGCTATAACAGAGTTTGTTCAGGGTCAAACTCGTCGTTGGGCTATTGGCTGGTCATTTCAAGATGCCAGGCTTCCTGATGTATGACTTCTCGTTGACTTCACCATCATGCAAGCCATTTACCTCATCACGGTCCAGGCCTTCGCTCGCGTCTCCAACCCAGCCTTGCAGAATATAATGCCTTCTCGCAACACGCTGCATCACGCTTTTCCGGGCGCTCGATCTGCAGACATTTTGGCAAGCGCTTTACGAAATGTTCTCGCACTTATTAATGGCATCACGGTTACATCCTCGGCTACGCCTGCGATTCATGATCATTCTTCTACCATGCTGGTGCATGCCCGAAGTAACACCTGGTCCCGCGCAGCACGAAGGGGAAAACTTCCAGAAACAATCTGCGCGGATCAAAATTTGCCAGTCCTGCGTTGTTCGGTTGAATGTCGCGAACGATCGTCTTGTACTTCAAGTGACATTGCATGCGATCTTTTCTTCACCTGGGTTGAGGGCAAGGATCGGTCGATATTTGAAAGCTTCACAAATCATGTGAGCCGCAAAGTCACTTCTACCCTACAAGAGTTTGTGGATATAATATGATTTAAAACAAGCCTTGTACGTAACCTGTGATTTTTCATTCGACGACTTTTTATCCATCCCAGAGTTTTGGCGTCTCCACAATGCAGCCTCATGTTCCATCTTCTGTTCATTACTTCCTGATTGAGCCCCTGCATTCTGTGTCCATACAAATCGAACAAGACGCCCAACGTTGCACCTGACGCCAAGGATATTGCGCATCCTTGCCGTGCATCATTACTTGAGGCGTAAGGTTTGCAACGTGGTGTGCAAAATATCGAAGTATTGCACTTAATCGTACCGCAGTTTCATGGATCTAGTGTGGCGCTTCTCCAGGAGGCCGGGTATAGTGTTTCCACGTGTGCCGCATGCAGTTATGCATAGGTCATCGTATGACAAAACCTTCGTGGGCAGGCCCTGTCCAGCACAATATAAAACGTCGTTGATGCAAGGGAATTCATCCAACATCTCGTGCATTCAAGCCACCATTGTGGCATATCCTACTATTACGGCTCCAAATTGGGTAGTCGCTGACCATTTCGGATTATGGTATCGTGTAAGTGTTCCGGGGAGCAGGCATCAGGGAGAAATCTGGTCATTTGTATCGGTGGGCGTTTTAGCTTACAGCTCCCAATGAAGATTATTCATGTCTTTAGACGGGACATCAAACAAGTATGGTGATAAAGTAGGTCGTCTGACGCTCATGCCTTCTGATTTTCTTGACAATCAATATTTACACTCAGAACACCAATATCGTCGAACTGTATAGCGAGATGGTCAAGGATAGCAAGCAGTTAACGTACTACAACAGTGGTGTAGGAACGTATGCTAAGGGACACACACATTGCATGAAGCAGATCGAGAGTGTCTTTGATCTGGCCTTTGCGCTGTAAGCATCATATCTTTGACTTTTCATGGTTCGGGGTAACGTCAGTAAAGTAATATCAGTCGAACTATTATGGGAGCCTACAGATGGCTCTCAGACACGTACCGTCCTGGTGACAAGATCTTCCTGTTTGGTAAGTTCCTTGGACGTTGCATATAGTCAGCTGCACTAAAATGCAAGGCCAGGGTTTTCGAGAGGTGCCTACCAAGTTCGTGTATTGGCAGGAATGATCCACGAGGTATCCATCAACGTCAATTTATGATCTATAATCTTTCTTGTTTAACATTCTTTCGATAGATGGGACTCATATTACCCGGCAACATAGAACAGATCCCCTAGTGAGTATATTTGATGATCGTTCCTGACTGACTTTCTGACGCCAGCAGTGCCTACGAGCTTTACTCCGCCATCAACAGTGGAAAGAAGAAGGATAAGTTACTTGCGGCAGGATTCAGGTCGACGTTCTCCAGACGCGTAGTAATACATTTCCTCGGCGTATGGTGAGCGTTATCCCTGAGTACGAGTACACCAGCATGATCAATACGCCGTATAGGGACACCGTTTCGGCTGTTGGTATCAGGAAGGAAAAGATTCTACCATCCACCGATACATGCGATCACATTTGCTGTTTCCGTCAGGGCCTTGCGCTTGATGAGCGCAGGGTGAAATTCCTACCTGAGTATGTCTACGGAGGCACGAGCGATCGACCCGAATCCCAATTGGCGCAACCTCCAAACAATGCTGTCAAGGATGTCAAGGAAGATAATGTCAAGGAGGTTTGGTTTGCTGGTAGTCATTCGGATATGTATGTATCCCCTGCACGGGAAGGCCATCATTTGACAACTTTTTCCAGCGGTGGTGGAAACAGGGAGAAGACGGGAAAAGCGCTCAATTTCCAAGACATGCCTTTACTATGGATGCGAGAAGAAGCTTTCGATGCAGGGCTTCTGCTCAATCCACCCAAGATAGCTTTCAGATTTGAAGATTTGAAGGAACCCAATATTAACAACTCGTTAACACTTCGGTGGTGGCTGCTTGAGCTATTGCCTGTCAGACGTCTTTGTTACAACAATTCTAACCAGCATACAATAGTGTAAGTGGCAATGTTGTTCCGTTTGACTCAGACATTGAACATTTGTAGACCGCATTTTGGAAAAGGTCGTACCATCCTACCTGGCCAAAAGGTCCATGCGTCGGTTCTGTTTCGTGCCCACTATCGGTCGAAAGCGAGTTTCTGGAGAAATCTCCAGCAATGGCCTGAAGCAATTCACTTTCATGTTGCCTATGACCAGGAACAGTTGGGTGATGCCTGGGAAGTTCCTTTCAATCGCTCGACTGCTGAAGATCTCGTTGGTACAATTCACAAGAAACACACCCTGGATTATGTTGATCGCTTGGCCTTCATGTGTTCATTCGGTGAGATCCCAGACCATTTTGACATACTAACCTGATCTTATGGATTGCAGAACTCGGAGTTGAAGCGGTGCGGAAGGTGAATGCACTCGAGACGCTAGAAGCCTTGCTTGGCATTCATGGCAAAACTATCGCAAATGTTAAATACGCACCAGACGAGAAGGGGGAGACATCTCCCATATTGGACCTGAAGAACACAGATGCTGACGCGGCCAAAGAAGAACGCATTGCTCGTAAAGTGTGCCTCAGTGCAGTCGTAGCGTACTGCGCACTCAGTATGTCTTGCTTTTACATTGCTGCCTCGACGAACTCTCAGAAATGCACAGTCAAGGACGCGGACGCAGACACGGAAAGAATACTAGACAGTCTTGATGTTCCTACCATGCTTCAAGACACGGAATACCAAGGCAGAGCCTGTGCGGCTCTTCCGGCTCTTTGCGAGATCAAAACACTAAGAGAGAAGCTCCTCAAAGAGGATATGGTTGGTCGAATCGTTGAGCTCTGTCGGAACACCGGCGAAAACAAACTAATCGCGATGAGGACGCTGTCATACCTTGCCCAACGCTTTGGTTAGTTGCATTATTCATCTGAATCGTTTCGAACATCTCATATGCGATCGAACTAAAGATGATGCATCTTGCATTCTTTCTAAACAATCCGATTTCATCCGACAAATCTTTGTTATGTTAAAAGAAAGATGTAAGTCTTCACCTCTCAATTCGCTCCTCTTCCACATTTGTATCTCAGCTCCGATCGTTGTCGTTGCTGCGTTAAAGATTTTGGCAGTTGTGGCCGGGAAAGGTCAGTCACGACATAGATCCACGGAAATCAGTATGTTCAGGTATTTCGTGTTCAGGAGACATACCAAAGAATATCGAATGCGGAGAGCTTGTAAAACGACTCAAGACCTTGATAAAGCGTC